>NC_135786.1:232285000-232530000 GCF_051106095.1 Pogona vitticeps
AGCAATCTCAAAAAAGAGATCACTATGCAATTTCATTGTTATACGGTGCACTCGTTAAACGAAGCACCACTGTAATAACAAATTACGAGCCATCAACTCAATTCTGATTTATGGAGAATCTTTCAGCATTTTCCATGTAGAGAATAGTCAGAAGGGATTGACCATTCCCTTCCTCTCGGGGTGTCCTGGGAATGCGCAGCTTGCGCAAGGCCACCCAGGCTGGCTCTACTCACAAGAGGCACCACTAGGGAATCGAACTCTCAACAGAGACGTAATGCACTGAGCTAGCTAGCTAGCATAGAAATGGCACCAGTACCAGTGCTACATGCAGTGAGCAGAACACCCATAGGAAAGCATATTCAATTGCTCTAGAGGAATGTTTTTAGGATTTTAAAACAATAATTTCAACTTATTTACATTCCTTATTTATTTAAAGCATTTGTTTGCTGTATTTCTGCCCACCAAGTAGCACCACACAGCTCTCATTCCACCTTTTATTTTCCCAACAACCTTATAATGTAGGTGAGGCCAAGAGGAAGTGATCAGCTCAGGGCGACACAGTGGCTGAGCGGAAATGAGCATATATTTTCCAACTCATTCCTGGTGCAGGCCCAGACTAACCCTAAACTCGGAAGTCATTAGTTACTAGTAATTAGTTACCTCTTATGATGTTTTGGAAATAAATCAGTTACAATGTGATGAGACCTGAAAGGGGCAGAGTGCTACTCTTTTTTTGCAAGGAAACAGTGAATGTTTTAGTTAGAATATGTATGTGTAGCGCTCACCCTGCTCATTAATATTTATGTTGAGATTTTCATGCACCAATAGGAATTGGCAAGGGGCAGAGTTAAGTGGGGTGAAGAAAAGGAAGGGAGAATAGGTGGTTGAGAGTGGAGAAAGAAGGTTGTTTAGCTGGATAAGTGACTGAACTGTTTTCACCTGTAACAATAAACAATTTCTACTTGGTTCTTGAAAGGGATGTGGTGGCGCTGTGGGTTAAACTGCAGAAGCCTCTGTGCTGCGAGTTCGGAAGACCAGTCATTGTAAGATCGATTCCAAGAGACGGAGTGAGCACCCATTGCTTGTCCCAGCTCTTGCCAACCTAGCAGTTCGAAAGCATGTAAAAATGTGAGTAGATAAATAGGTACCACCTCAGTGGGAAGGTCACGACATTCCGTGTCTAGTCGTGCTGGCCACATGACCACATGAAACTTTCTTTGGACAAACGCTGGCTCTACAGCTTGGAAACGGGGATGAGAACCGCCCCCTAGACACGACTGGACAATTTGTCAAGGGGAGCCTTTACCTTACTTGGTTCTTAAACGCTACGTTGCCCAGACCTCTATAATTAATAGTGAACAATGTTGATGTAATCAACAGGTGGGGGCTGAATGACACGTAGCGTGCACCTTTGCTTGGTGAAACGGCCAAAGGCCATGCGGGAACATGACAGTATGACCTTGTTAATTAGGTGTGTTTTGTATGATGAGTGAATACTTTGTAGCTTTCTGATATTTCTATACATAAGAATTATACTTAAAATGTAAACTCTAGAGTGGTAACAAACTACATTTGGTGGCCTTGGAACTATAATGGTAATTAATCAACATTCATTTGGCTTCATGCCATTAATTCAGTCTGGTAAAGACAAATCAAATATGTGAGGTTCACCCATATGGTAAATATCTTTAGCTTGATTCTAATGCCACTAATGCCTGTTTTTCATTCCATGAAGACTCAACAACTTCTCGGCGTCACATGGTTGAAATTCAGGCTTGCTCAGTGGGAGGCTGAATTTAGGCGGTGTGAGTTCTGATCCCAAAATAATGGCGCTTCAAAAATAAAACCTGGAAAGATAGAACAGGAACAATCAGATGACAGGTGTGACTACAACAGAATCGGATACTATGAGAGTATTGGGGGGGGGGGCTGGAATAATGGTCGTAGCTTGTCAGTGCAAGAGAAGACACACACAAAAAAAGGGCAAAAGATTTTCAGCCAGATATACAACCACTGTTCTGCTCAATTATTTTACTAGCTTCTGGATAGCTGATTGGTTTAGGTATCTGGTTGCGAAACAGGAGGCTGGGAGTTCAATTCCCCACTGTGCCTACTTGAGGAGGGGCTGATCCATAGGGTCCCTTCTAACTCTTTCGTTCAAAGGTTATTACTATTACAAGCCTTTTACTGTTTTTCTGAGTGGCTAAGCATTGACCAAGAGGTCCTTAGAGATTTTAACTGTAGAGTTCCCTTCCCATTGCTTGGTTATATATTGTGATCTTGGTACAAAGCCTAGCCTGTCTGCCAAGATTTATTTTAAATTGGGACAAGTTTAGAGGAGGGCAATGAGGATGATCAGGGGACTGGAAACGAAGCCCTAGGAAGAAAGACTGAAAGAACTAGGCATGTTTAGCCTTGAGAAGAGAAGACTGAAGGGAGATATGATAGGACTTTTCAAATAATTGAAAGATAGTCATACAGAGGATCTGTTCTTGATCATCCCAGAGTTTAGGACAATTAATAAGGGCTCAAGTTACAGGAAGCCAGATTTAGGCTGACTATCAGGGAAAAAAACTTCTTAACTGTTAGAGCAGTACAACAACAGAACCAATGTTCTCAGGAGGTGGTGAGTGCTCCAACATTGGGGGCATTCAGGAGAAAATTGGACAACCACCTGTCCAGTCGACTTTCATTTCGATTCCGGTCCCTTCAAACACAATTTATGCTGTGATTTTGTAGACCAGTCTGCAATAAAATCAAAGAAATCAGTGGAGACCCAAGAATGGAAGTAGGGTAAGAGAGTGTAGATGCACAAACAAAAAGTATTGAGCACAAACACAAATGAATTCCTCTTAGAATGTCACATTTAGAGTTCTCTTCCACTTAAGTCATAACCATTCCCAGCCCTGTTTAGCTTCTGAAATCAGATGAAATTGGTATGTTCAGGGAGGCATGGTGTATGGCAATTACATGTTATTTATGCAAATGATTAATCATCTTGAATGTTCATATTAACACAAAAACAGCTACGCTGGATCAAGGCAACGGCCTCTGTAGTAATTTTAATTGCTTTTTCCACACTGGAAAGGACCCAATGGAGGTCCAGATGGGGTGCTTTATGCCTAAGGTGAAAAGTTACTGTTTTATAGAGGAAGCATGAAAATCAATCACTGGGCAAAAGAAAATGTTAAGTCTATCTGTGAAGGCATCTTGAGGAGAATAATGATGAGGTTTTGCCGTAAAAGCCTGCCAGCAGGATGCAAGGAGTCTGTAGCAATAAGCAATACACTCAGCTTATCTCTTGTACGATTCCCATCCAGGAGATTCAGATTCCCTTTCCAGGTCTTGCAGAAAATTTCTAGTGGAAGACAGGATTGGATTAGCTCAGGTGAACCAACGGAGGAGATAGGAGATAATTCCTGCCGGTTCCTCCAGGCTTGGCTGATACAAGTTGTTCACAGCAGCTAGGAAAGCTTAAGAGGAGATCTCCTGCTAAATGAAGAAATAATTCCTCCAGTGTGCTTTAGGCAGGAAGAGGAGATTTATCTATTTCGCTGTGAATTTAAAGTTACTTTCAAGGCCTGAATGCTTCCTGGTGAAAAGAAAGGGACAAACCAAATAGACAACAGCAAATGGTCTTCAGACGTCACACAGTGCTCAAGTTGATAAAAGGAGTGATGGAGCAAAGGCTGAGAATCTGGGTCAGGCCATGCTCCGGCACTCACCCCCATGGAAAGCAATATCCTATGGGAGGTGGTAGTGGGAGAACATGACATCCCAAAATATACACTGAGGACATATGGAGAAATGCCCCCCCCCCCCGCGGGGTATTTGAATGAGCCTTTCCTAGCCTGGTTTTCTCCACGTGTTTTGTACTACAGTTTTTAAATTTTTATTTTATTTTTATACCCAGTTATCTAGTGGCCTTGCCACTATTCTGAGTGGTTTCTAGCTGTAAGATCAACATACAAAGAACAGCCAAATCCCCACCCAAATCAAAAATATAAAATAAGAAATATATACTGTATGTATATAATAACAAAACAACAGACCTAAAAATCAAGATGGCGGCAACGGACAAGATAAAAGCTACAAGATATAATAATCAAAATAAGGCTAAACAACCAATAATTATAAGGGGAAGCTATCCTGAAATGCCTTACCAAAAAGCAAAGTTTTTATGTGCTTCCTGAATATTAAGAGAGAAGGGGGTCTGGCATGCCTCCACCGGTAGACAATTCCATGAAAAGGTGGCCACCACAGAGAAGGCCTGGCACTTAGTCATAGACTTTATGGCCTCCTTTGGGGTGACCACATGCAGCATCAATACCTAGGAGGTGCAAGTGGCATGGGAAGTTCATCTTAGGAAGAGGCGCTCCCATCTTTTGTAGCCATCAAAAATGTTGGCTCAGGCTGCTAATGTGATGGCTGATCAGCACTATCTTAGACTGGGTCAGGAAGAAAAGTCTGCTTTAGCCAAACATGGCTAGGAAACTGGACACAGTATCTGCTTTAATGAAACAAAAAAGCTGTTTCAGTCACACTCTTGGAATCTGGAACTGATAAGAGAGTCTTTGGAGATACACGTGGGTGGTGGTGTGCTGAACCATGAAGAAGGACAAAGACCTCTTTATTAAAACAGCAAAAAGTTGATTAAGCAATGACTGTATATATCATATACAAATAAATAGTCAGTCAGGGCAGCATTGATGTGCTGTCCTATTTAGAAAAAAATAAAAATAACAGTTGAAAGCTTCCTCCCAGAAAAGGGAAGCGACAGGAACAGGCAATATAGGGGATTTGTTTTGCTTTTCTTTACAGTTTTTTTGTCACTGGCAAAGCTTCCCAGGCTGTAAAGAAAAGAAGAAAGCAACAACCTCCACCTTGCCTCCTTGTGCCTCTTCCCATTTCTGGGAGGAAGCCTTCAATTTTTAACATTTCCTCTAAAAGGTACAGTGGACCAAATAGGGTTGGTGTGTCATGTGGATGCAAAGATTCAACCACATGGCACGAGGGATCTCCACCCAGTCTTAAATGACCTTATTTAGCTGGTACCAGCCCACTCCAGCCAAGCCATGCAGCCGAGCTGTTAGTATGAAGCATACATGACCTGTCCAGGGTCCTGAACTCTGTCTCCACAATAGGTGCAGCATCGTGGACAGCTCATACAAATGGAAGACTAAAATCTGGAGCATATTCCTCCCCCTTCCCCGAATAACTGTGGAACATCCACTGGGCTAATAGTGTAGACACATACCAGGCATTCACTTCATACCTTGCAGAATTGGGAGACTGAAACGCATGACAGATGACGAGAGAAGGGGCACAGGAAGTGGTGAGGCTGGAGATTCCATTATTGTTGGGGCACTTATGGGTGTTCTTGCGTAGCTAGCTGGGGTCCTGAAGGTATATCTGGAGTCCACTCAAATACACAACTCCAAGAATCATCTTTTCATTCAGTTGATCCCCATGATTTATGGCCTGGCCTGGAGTGGGGTGGGGTGACCATTTCCTACCCCTTGGGGATTCTCTAAGGGCTGCAAAGATTGCCAAAATCAGAAAACTCAAGTGGAAGTGGCCCAGTGGTGTTAAACACTGCCGGGAGGCTTGTTTAAAAAGCAAGCAGCTACTTTTAGAATCTGTCTCTTAAATCACTGGTTCTTATCCTTGAGTTACTCAGGTGTTTTTGGACTGTAACTCCCAGAAGCCTTCACCACCAGCTGTGCTGGCTGGGGTTTCTGGGAGTTGCAGTTCAAAGACACCTGAGTAACAAAGGTTAAGAACCACTGTCTTAAATCATAGGTAGAAATCAGAGGCAGAAATTCACCTCCCCCTCCCTTCCATTAGGAAAACCCTTTATTTGGCAGAGGGAGGGAGAGTCTGATGGGGCCAAGGTGGTAAAAACGGCCTCACAGGGAGGGGTTTATACATCATGTTGTACAAAAAGGGTGCAACTGGCACACCTTCCACAAATCCTGCCTCTGTGTTCCCTCGGTATACAGATGTAAGCTTGAGTACTTTAATGATTCCTTCCCATGCTTTGATTCTGGCTTCCGGAGTCTATGTACATCTTGATCCAAGGATTTCTTTTCTGACACTTCTTATTAGAATATCATCCCACAGTTGCGGATAACCTTTATGGAGGCTTAGCGGGCTTCGCAGTTGTGATGCCAAGAGGAATTGACTTCCATTTGTTTGACAGATGTCACTTCATGGCACCGGCGTCAAGCATGCTCTGTACATCTCCTACACACAAGAGTTGTTTGTGAGAACTTTTTTCTGACCCCCCCTCCCCTTCCTTGCTTTGGCTAAGAGCTGCTTCCTTTTCATTCAAATGGAAGACTGAATCAATGACAGAGGAATGTAGCAAAACATAGTCTCTTAATAAAGTGAGGTGACCTCAGGTGGGGTTCTTACATCTTTGCGCGTCCTTTCCAGGGAAGGAAACTTGAATCACAATCTATACATCTATTAAAAAGAAGGGTTTTTATCAGTACAGTGGCAATGATGGGTGGTTCTACCATTAGAAAGAGTGAGGAAACCACTTTATCTGGCAGGCACTGGGGGCAGCACCACTGTCCTGAGTAGAGATGTAAAAGTTCTGGAAATTTTCATTTTTTCCCCAGAAAAAAAATTCCGTGTTTTTTTCTGGAAAAAAATAGAAACGTTTAGAAATTTTTTATATCTCATCCTGACTGTTCTTCCTGATTGTCCAAAGTAAGTAAAAATGTTGAAACTGGGGCTATCCTGCTTCGGACACATCATGAGAAGGCAGGATTCTCTAGAAAAGACAATAATGTTGGGAAAGGTAGATGGCAGCAGGAAATGAGGAAGATCGAATACAGTGGTGCCTCGCAAGATGATTACATTTTAGGTTCCTGTTTTTCACTTTACGATGTTTTTGACAGCTTGGTCTTGCTTCACTATATGAGTCTTTTAATGGTCTCTGTTTCTTTACATGACTGTCTTCGCTTGGGAACCGCGTTTCGCTTAACGATGTTTCCTATGGGAATTTTCGCTTTACCATGACAATCCATTCCCATTGGAACAGATTATCAGGTTTTCAATGCATTTCAATGGGAAAACGTGTTTCGCAAGATGATGTTTTCGCTTAACAGCGATTTTCACGGAACGAATTAACATCGTCTTGTGAGGCACCACTGTACTAGATGGCCTGACTCGTTCAAGGAATCATGGACTGGAGTTTGCAGGAGCTGAGCAAGACCGTTGAAAAGAGGACAATTTGAAGATCACTCAGTCATAGGGTGGCCATAAGTTGGAGGCCACTTGATGGCACATAACAACAAGAAGGACAACCTGCAGATTGTGCGAAAAGAAACTCCCCCCCCCAAAAAAAACCCTAAGGTAAGTGGGTTGAAAAGCTGTCTATGTTGTAGCTTGTTGTTTCCCTGTCTTGAGGGATAGCATACCAAACAGTCTGCCCTTCTACTCTAAATTAAGCTGAGATCTTCGGATGTGATGAAAGGTGCTATCATAGCACTCCTATTGAATGAAGATTTGGCTGGCTTTCCAGAACGTCTGCATGTGAAACGGTGAGGGGATGTCATATTGTCATTTGCTTCAGGTGGCAAAAATTCTTGAGCCCAACGGTGGTTAGACTCCTAGGGGGCCCCTGATAGAGAAGGAAAAGCAAATTCTGCTGCTTATATACTGTCCCGTAGTGCTTGAAGCTCTCTTTGGGCATTTTACAATTAAACACTATGCCACAAGGATCATTGTAGGAAACCACTTTTGACACTTTGCCCCGGAGTCTTTCAAATCTAGAACCGCCATGCTGTGACATCTTATACTGAGCCCAGTGTCCCACTGGGCTTCCTTGTATCCAGAGGGCCCTATGGGTCTAAATCCAGCTGGCCCCAAAAGGAAGGAACTGAGGGACTGTCACTCCAAAGACCCCTTTGCTCATTTGCCACCCACCTAGGTTCTTGGGGAGCCATCTTTCTCTTAAAAAGGCAGCGCTAAAATAGCAGCAAGCGACGTGAGAAGAATAGAAGGAAATGCTTACAGCCTGAGCAGTGGGGGGCCTGAATAGAATCATAGAATCATGGAGTTGGAAGGGGCCCTATAAGGCCATCAAGTCCAACCCCCCTCTTCAGTGCAAGAATATAAATCAAAGCACATCTGACAGAGGGATGTCCAATTTTCTTTTGAATGCCTCCAGCGGTGGAGCGCTCACCACCTTCCAATGTCATGGATTCCATTGTTGTACTGCTCTAACACTTAGAAAGTTTTTCCTGATACTCAACCGAAATCTGTCTTCTTGTAACTGGAGCTTATTATTATGTGTCCTGTATTCTGGGATGATCAAGAACAGATCCTGCCCATTCTCTGTTCCTTTCCAGTATTTGAAAAGTGCTATCATATTCCCCCCCCCCTTTCTCAAGGTTGCACATACCCAGTTCTTTCAGTCTTTCCTCATCCCGCATCATTTCCTGAGAGTCCCAGATAATCCTGGGCCTATTTTACTTTATTGGGAATCAGGGGGGCTATTGTTCAGTTCATTTGTTTTTACACTTTTTCATAAGTCACAGGTGGTTGCTCCATGTTTGAGGCGGATAGAATAAATGTTGAATTTGGAGAAATTTGGCATATGCTGCTGTTTCTCTCCTTTGGAGTAATAAAGGGGCACATTCATCGCGCAACAATTGTGGTACCTTTCGCTCTCTTTTTGTGAAAGCACTGAGCGATAAGTCAAAGAGGACAGGTGGTTTTTAGGAGAAGGCATTGCCTGGAGGCACTCTTGTTTTATGTAAGCTTGTTGTGCAATCTTCCTCCAAGCATTTCTTAGAAAGTAGGGTTAAGAGCATTCCCAAAATAGGGCCCCTTCGCGACGTGCCAGGATATGTTGTTGCAATGTTTCTGTTAGCATTTTGCATCATCCTCCCCTCTCCGAGCATTCGGTTTGCATCTCTGACAGTTTCGGATTGCTTTTGGGCGGATAACTGGCAAGTTACTTGTTTGAGCAGATGGCGCTTATTTATTTATTTTGCAAGGAGAGCGCTGCGGATGGGTGAAAGGGGACTGAGTAAGTCATTTTGGCTCATTTCAGCTAGATGGCGAACAAGAAATGGGCCCGGCTGTGTTTTGCTTTGCATTTAAAAATACCTTGAAATGAGTCTTGAAAAGAAAGACGGTAACAAACCAGAAGAAGAAGTTGTGGTTGTTGTTGCCAGGATTGGAGGCAATGGCTGGAATCCTGTTGATTAGCATAGTAAGCTGCAACCAAAGTAGTCCCATAGAATTCATGGGGATTTGGTTAGCTAACTCCTCTCTTAGTTCCATTGATTCTGCCTCACTACTGGACTTCAACGACAGGGCTAAGTCTAGGGCTTCCAGTGGAACAGCAACTAATTTCCTATAATTTCAATGCCAACATCTGAGACTAGGGAGGAGGAGCTTTGTCATGTCACAGAGGTGGGGCAGGCAAGGGTTGGGAAGGGGGATGTTTTCCTTTCAGGGCTTGTACTGCTGCTACTAGGGCTTGTGAAAAACAAAGACTCAAAGCAGGGATGGGGGCTTGAGTTGCTGTTGAGTCAGACTTAGGTAGCAGTGGTAACTTGACTTGGACTTGACCTGGTCTTTTTTCTTTCTTTCTAGTATCTCAGACTCAACTTGTGATTCAGACCCATTTTTTTCCAAGTCATGTTTTTCAATCCTTGTTCTTTTAATTGAAGGATACTGTAAACCTAGGGGACATGGTGGCGCTGTGAGTTAAACCACAGAAGCCTCTGTGCTGCAAGGTCAGAAGACCAGCCATCGTAAGATCGAATCCATGCGACTGAGTGAGCTCCTGTCACTTGCCCCAGCTCCTGCCAACCTAGCAGTTCAAAAGCATGTACATGTGAGTAGATAAATAGGTACCACCTCGTTGGGAAAGTCACAGCGTTCCGTGTGTAGTTGTGCTGGCCACGTGACCACAGAAACTGTCTTTGGGCAAATGCTGGCTCTACGGCTTGAAAATGGGGATGAGCACCGCCCCCTAGAGTTGGACACAACTGGACTAAATGTCAAGGGGAACCTGAACCTTTACCTTACTGTAAACCTGGAAGAAGTTTTGCAACACTCACCAGACACAGGAGCAGCAGGCAAACATCAGCAATGGCAGAGGAGGAGGAGGTACTAAGGAGGGAGGATTGTCAAGAGAGTGTGGGGTGGAGGGGAGAGGCAAATGGGATCAAAAGTGGATGGTTCACAAGCCTCCAACCTTCCCCCCAACCCACGCAGAACCCACCCACCTCTTCCCTTTTTTCCATGCAAAAAGCTTGTTTTTAATGGAGACTCCAACTTGGGACTTGGGACTTGGTATGAAAGACTTGGACTTGGGACTTGGACCCAGAAAGACTTACCAACATCCCTGCTCATAAGTATTGATTCCGGTGTTTCACTGGCTGGCTTGTTACACATGAACCCATGGGCCCAACATCAGTGTACTGAAAGGGCAGGAAAGGGGGAAGGAAACAATAGAGAGGCTCAGTGGGTACACGTGCACTCATTGTGAAGTTTGCAGCAATACACACGGAACCAGTTTCATTCTATGATGCTATGAATCTGTGCTCTAATCTGAGTACATTCTCAGAACTGTCATTTCACTCAAAAGTGCCTGCTACACACACACACACACACACACACACATACACACACAAACACACACACAAACACACACACACACACACACACACACACACACCCTGGAGCAATCATTAACCATTATCTACACATCAAGGAAGGGCAGAGTACGTTCTTCATGTTGGTTGGAAATCTGCCCCATTAAAGGCTGTATCCGGTGGGGTTTTTTATTTTTATTTTTTTATTTTTAAGGGACTTGAGATTCTGACGGTTTAGCTCAATGTCAGTCTCCAACGTGTCAACACCACGGCTGGCACTCCATGTTGCCAGCCAAATCTGCAGCCTAATCATGAGCAGGTGGTAAATTTGTCTCCCTGCTCATAAGCTTCTGACTTACTGCCTTATCTCATGCCCTGGATGCCTTTATTTCTTGGAGACTTTTCTAACCCCTTTTGCGTTCCTTTAGTTTAATGTCTGGCTCAGGAATGCCTTTGGCTACTGAGTCCTTTCCCCTGCGGAAGCCGAGATCCGGACTTTGAACTGTTGGGATGAATGCAGCTGCCGAGATCTCTTCCACCACCATCCCGATTTTGCTTGCGTTTTTGAAGTCAGCTCACTTGGCAGGCTTCACATATGGCTGATGGTGGTTGACGATTTAGCCCTTTACTGTAGGTTGCTGTAGAAGCAGCTGGCTCTTGGCGGCTTTCTTTAGGGTTGCCAAATCCCTTCCTTTCTGTCCCTCTCTTTGATTAAGAGGCCTTTCCTTTGCAACCAACAGGCAACAGTACTTCTAATGTTTGTTTTGCACACCGATACATCCTGAATTGAGATTACGGTAGGAATGAGCAGATGAGAAGTGTTAAGACCCAATTTCTACAATCGATGGTGCTTATTAGGCACACCTCCATCTGGGTCCCCACTGTAATCTTAAAACCGCACCACCTGCATTTCCTGGAGATGTTTGTTGCTATATCTGTCAAAAAAAGAAAACAGGGCAAAATAAGATAGGGCCTTCTGTTGCATCAACAGACAATCAGAGACATCAAACCCACCCATATAAAGACATGAAGCATAAATGAAACAGCAGGTGAAACAGATACGATCAAAGACAAAAAAAGTTTCCTGAAATTTTGATGAACAGCTCAATAAGACACTGTTGAGAGCATTCCTGATAGCATTTGATGGTTTCTCTAGACTGAGATGGTCTTCCTAACCTGGTGTCCCCCAGACATGTCCAAGGATAGTCAAGTGAAATAGGTTGTAGTTGCACAAATTTAGAGCTACCAGGCTGGAGAAGCCCAGCTCTGCTTTTGGGATGTTCCTTTCATTTCATTTCATTTTGGATTCCAATTCCGAGCATGCTCCAAGACTTCCCTAGACGGAATTCGGGGAGTTGCAAGTCCACAGAGCAGGGATGTAGGCAAGTCTTTGGGTCCGAGTCCCAAGTCTAAGTCCAAGTCTTTGGGACCAAGTCCCAAGTCTGAGTCCAAGTCTTTGAGACCAAGTCCCAAGTCTGAGTCCAAGTCTTTGAGACCAAGTCCCAAGTCTAAGTCCAAGTCTTTGAGACCAAGTCCCAAGTCTGAGTCCAAGTCTTTGAGACCAAGTCCCAAGTCTGAGTCCAAGTCTTTGAGACCAAGTCCCAAGTCTAAGTCCAAGTCTTTGAGACCAAGTCCCAAGTCTGAGTCCAAGTCTTTGAGACCAAGTCCCAAGTCTGAGTCCAAGTTTTTGGGACCAAGTCCCAAGTCTAAGTCCAAGTCTTTGAGACCAAGTCCCAAGTCTGAGTCCAAGTCTTTGAGACCAAGTCCCAAGTCTGAGTCCAAGTCTTTGAGACCAAGTCCCAAGTCTGAGTCCAAGTCTTTGAGACCAAGTCTTGAGTCCCAAGCCCTAAATCTGTGTCCCCATTAAAGGCAAGTTTCCCCCCGCCAGGAAAAAAAAAGAAAGGAGTGGGCGGGTTCTGAGTTATGAATCAAGTTTGAGTTACTGGGAAAAAATAACAACTCATGTCAACTCTTGAGCTGAATCAACTTAAGTCCAACCGGACAGTGAGTGCCATGTCTCAAGTCTTCATCCCTGTGAGAGACTCATCATTACAAACCCTTATATTTCACTCACCTGGATCAGGGCCTACCTTTGAGGCTGCCTAGGCCTTGCTTCCTGTCCTGGGGGAAAACAATGAAGTTGCTGCAGGGCTTCCTGGGAGTTGTAGTCTTACTGCCCATTATCCTCTATAGAGGGTGCCTCCTAGGGAACGTCAGCACCTAGAAAGCACTAGGGTACCATCACGACATGATGGAACAAAGAGCCACTGAAGGAATGGTACTGGGGATCCTCTTTTTTTAAAAATCACATTCAGCCTTTCCAGAACTTGTGGGATCAGTGCTTTGAAAGCAGTAGATGGAGTAGTCAGTGCCCAAGGGGACGGACAGCTAAAATGTCTAACAAAGCTCATGGTCTTCCTGGGATTAAAAGCACTGAGGTGCCAGGAAGAACTCAGACAGACAGTTTTGCATGATAGAGATATCCCCACACAGCTGCTCCACCATTCATTTTGTGGAACTGTAGGGTGGAGAGGATGACATGGGCTGGAATACGTTGAGGTCACTTCTCAGCCATACTGTATCTCTTGAGGAGATTAAGGTAATACGCCCAGAGCTGACACAACGGGATGAACAGATTGATCTAAGAGGTGAACAACAACAACATTTAAGACAGTGCATGGCAAGAGAGGAAGCTGAACACCTTCCATATGTGTTGCCTCTGATGGATTTTTGGTATCACCTGGCAGGACAAAGTTCCAAACAGAGTAGAGGCTGGAATTTTCAGCATGCACACATTACTGAAACAGCGACGTCTACGTTGGCTTGGGCATGTCGTGAGAATGGCTGATGGTCAGATTCCAAAGGATCTCCTGTATGGAGAATTAGTACAGGGAAATCGCCCCAGAGGGAGACCACAGCTGTGATACAAGGATATCTGCAAGCGGGATCTGAAGGCCTTAGGAATGGACCTCAACAGATGGGAAACCTTGACCTCCTGAGCATTCAGCCTGGAGGCAGGTGGTGCATCATGGCCTCTCCCAATTTGAAGAGACCCTTGTCCAGCAGGCCGAGGTCAAGAGGCAGTCAGAAAAGCAGCCAAATCTGGGAGCTGGACAGGAGACAGACTGTATTTGTCTTCAGTGTGGAAGGGATGTTCACTCTCAAATTGGTCTTCTCAGCCACACTAGATACTGTTCCAAGTCCTCCATACAGAGCACGTTACCCTAGTCTTTCAAGACTGAAGGACGCCTAACAAGATGAGCACTCCAACACTGAAGGCATTCAAGGGAAACATAGATGACCCTCTGTCAGATCTGCTTTGACTTTATTCCTGCATCAAGCAGGGGTTGGATTTGATGGCCTTATAGTCGCCTTCCAACTTCACCATTCTATGATTCCATGATAGTGCTTGGATGAGATGGTCAGTCAATGGACTACAACCACTGCAACTGTTGACCCTCCTGGCTGGGGCTGATGGGAGTTGGAATCCAGCGAGATCCAGAGAGCCATAGGCTTTAGGGATGTTTCAGAAATTCTTCCTTTGTGGAATGACATTTTATGTCAGAGCACCCAGGCCAGTCTTGGTTTGTTTAGTTTTTCTTGGACTGCTTATATTTGTCTTGCTGTGCTAGGCTTTGGATGAGCTGTTAAATTTTGCTCTCTGGTTTCTTTTGAAGATGGATATGTTGTTCTTTTTAATTTGGCTGCTTTAAAGTTTGGTGTTGTTTCTGAAGTTGTCTATCATGGGGGTGGAGAGAGAGAGAGAAAGGCAAATCAGCTGTGTTAGATTAAATAGTATATTTCTATGCACATTTAACAGATCTTCATCGTTTAGACAAACGTGTGGGTTGGAACATAATTTATCCTTCAGATTTTGTACCTTTTTTTTTTTTCAAATTTTGCTGTGAAGTTGGGACTCAGAGCAGCAACATGTATTTAAAAATTCATGGACTCAGATGCATTCAGACATGCATATGTTTAGACAAAACATATTTGCAAATATTTAGATTGTGAGGCAATTATTTAAAAAATAGCAACTGTGGGATAGTTGTTTACTTATCTGGCTGCGGAGCCGGAGGTTGGGAGTTTGATTCCCAACTGTGCCTCCTCAACAGGTCCCTTCCCTCTCTGGAGTTCAAAGATATATTATTAATATTATTATCGACAAATTTTCATTGAGTTTTTAAAACACAAAATACATTAAGATTGGTTCCAAGCCCCTCCCCCCATGTTGAAAAATGCATGTTAAAGCAAACACTATACATAACATAGTCTATGACCCCCCCATATCTGGTAATGATATCATGTAAATATATTTCTCTAATCTAGATAATGCTGTACATCATGTGGTCTTTGGCTTCCTCTAGTGGCCAGTTCTGATAATTTCAGTGTTAGAAATGTATATTTATGGGATTTTTCTTTTGATCTCATCAACAACAATGATGATGATGATGATGACATTTCGGGGCCAGGTCAAAACCTTCCTGTTCCAGAAGGCTTTTAATTGAAATAGCATCAACTGTGGGTCCTGATGGCAATTTTAATTGTATTTTAATCATTTTAACTTTTATTGTATTTTAATTGAATTTTAATTGTTGTAAGCCGCCCAGAGACCTTTGGGTAGAGTGGGCGGCATATGAGTTAAATAAATAAATAAATAAATAAATAAATAAATAAATAAATAAATAAATAAATAAATAAATAAATAATGTCACCAAATAAATGGTATTTATTTCCGGGCATCACACCAAATACAAAACATCCTGAGAGACTCTTTCCATCCTGCTTACACCTTTTTTGAACTCTTGCCCTCTGGCAGAAGATATAGAGCAATTAACAATTAAGACTTGGACCACATGTTTTCTGGATAGTTTTTATCCCAGAGCTATAATTGCACTTGATAATGAGCTTAAAGACCACCAGTAGTGAATAGTTAGCTGGACTGTGTTACTTGTCCTGCGGTGTAGATGTTTGTACGCTTAGTGGGGATTCTTAGTGGGTGGGGAGTGTTTGGGGAATTTTTATGTGTGTGCATGTGGGTCTGGTCTCTTGGTGCCTGTGTGAATTTTGGTGTGTGTGTGTGTATATGTGTATATATATGTGTGTGTGTGTGTGTGTGTGTGTGTGTGTGTGTACACACACACACACACACACACACACACACACACACACACACACACACACACACACACACACAACGAAATTCACACAGGCACCAAGAGACCAGACCCACATGCACACACATAAAAATTCCCCAAACACTCCATGCATAGACTTACAATGACAATAAATTATTTGAATTTGAATTTGAATGTCTCGCCCAATGAAAGTATAAACCGGTGACGGTACAGTCTGCAAATATTTTAGCAGCAGCACTTTAAAAATGGTTTAATCTGTGTTCTAAACTGTATTTTTTTTTTTTTACAAACTTACCTCTTCAATGGAGACGGGCACGGTCCGCCACATTATCAGTTTGTGATGATTCATCCTTCGGCTGAACAGACCTTCAGTGCTTCTCAACCCCACCTTTTCCAGTGAGTGTCCACTCAGAGGCCCTGCCCGGAGGAAGCAGGGTGGAGGAGCTGGGGTACTGCTTCTGAGTGGGTGCCCCCCTGAGGAGGTGGGCTTTGGAAGATACTGTTCGGCCAAAGGACAACCTGGCACGGGTTCTGTGCTTCATGCCCATCTCTACTGCATCAACATTTGATGATGATATCTATCGAATTCCTTTCAGGATGTTGGTCTTATATCACAGAAGCTTTTTATATCTACCTGCAAAAGGTATCATAATATAATAATAACAACAGCGTGCCATCAAGTCAGCTCTGACTTAGAGTGACACTTCTTAAAGGTTTTCTAGGTAGAGAGCACTCAGAAATTAATTAATTGGCTAGTGCCCTTTGAAAAATGTTAAGTTTCAGCTTACTTTCGAGTTTATCAAGAGGTATACACTACTTCATATCTGGCATGGAGCTGGTGTTTTTTTAAAAATTAATGTAGGACAGATAAAAGCAGACATATTTCTCTCACAAATTTGAGTTTGTAATAGCCACACATGGAAGAGAGAGTTGGACCATATAAGATATATAAAACCATAAATTTACAATTTTAACAATTAATTTTAACAATTTAAACAAACAAACAGTCCCAAGATGGCATGAATCAGTCCCAAGATGGGGGCTTTATCTTTGTCTATGAAGCCAAATCCTCCCGGTTGACTTACTGCAAGAGCATGGCATGTGCAGCCAGCATCATCATCATCTGGTTGCCACAGCCTCGCCTCCCTGCTTGCCGGGCCAATCCAGCAAGGGGGCAGGATGACGACCCTCCCTGTTTGGCTGGGGAGCATCTGGGAGAGCAGGGAGGCGGGGCTGTGGTAGCCAGGCAACTGCCATGATTGACGTGCTGCTGATGCTATCCCCACACATTGTGCACCATGTGGTATGTAGACCAACAGGTTCTGGAGGGTGAGAGGTCATCGAGCGGACCACCTGTGATGGCCGGATTCATCTTCGTAGATTAAGATAAATCCCTCATCTCTAGTTCGGAGTTCAATTCCCCTCTGTGCTTCCGTGATAGGGGCTAGACTTGATTACCCACAGGGTCCCTTCCAGCTCTGCAGCACTAAGCTTATTTTCAGCACCTGCATTCTCTTTATGTATCTATACTAACAGGATTTTGCCCAATACGTAGAGTCAAAAGACACACATCCAGACACAGAGTAAAACAGTTCTCAAGATCAGTTTGAACAGATCTCTCCATATCCTTCGTAAGAGTAGCAAGAATGAGATCCAGTTACATCACAGGCTGGGGAGCAACGCTGAAGCCCCATCCTAAGCATTCCAGCCAAAAAGGTGCCAGCTAGCAAACGACAACACCTTTTCCAGACCCCTGCTTTTGCCTATCTGAGAAACGTTGTTGTGCCCGTACCCGCCGAAGCAGTCGAAGCAATAAACAATTTGATTCAAAATGGCCAAAGTGTCTCGCCCACTGGTGACGGTGCCCGCTTTCAAATGCAAAGCCAGCCTGCACTCATCCTGGCCACGTTCAAAGGCTACACCATGAAATCCTGCTATTGAAATTTTACAGCGACAACCTTGTCAAAACCCATGGAATGGGGATTACCCAGGAGCCATATGTACCAACTGCTCTGAGCACTTTGGAGGAAGAGAGAGGTAAACATGTAACAACTGCGCAAGGGTGGCTGCAGAAAAACTCATCTTTCCCTCAGGGTTTCCTTTGTATGTTTCGTCCACCTACTTCTCCGGCATTGTACTGTTTTCCATTTCTCACTGTCGCAGTTTGCCTCCATGCTAAAAATAGATGCCATAACTGTGACTGTAATTGCATCCACTTCACAACACCACAATTTCAAAGTGTTTCTCTCTCCGTCCCCTCACTTGCAAGTGCTCATTTTTTATTGATAGTTTCCTGTGACAGTTTTCTTCTCAAAAGCACCTTCCTCCTATAGAATCCAGTGACTGATGGCTTATATTTCCTCTTCTGACTTTGATGCCAATTCTTACTTTGCTAAAAACAACAGAAACTGCAAAGGGGGGGATTTAGCTTGGGGCCCCTATTTTTTGCCACTTTTTGTGGCAGAGATTTGAAATTTCTGGATAAAACTCCTCTAGATGTGTGGCAGCCATGCAGAGACTTAAAGAGCAGAATTAGCCTCTGTTCTCTCCAGAGTAAACCACTCCTTAGTTCTTATCAACTGCACGTATGGTCTCAAGAACTCACTGATAAGAGAAAGAGTAAAAGGCTTCATTTACTCACAATTGAAATGGATAAAAAAAAAACAGCACACTGTACAAAAATGACTGGTTACAGACTTTCAACAACAGGCCACAAAAGAATCAGAGCCTGCTTCCAGCAAAATCCTGCAGAATACATTCCAACTGCACTAACTGCATGATTAACTGCCAGCAGACTAACAAGGGGGGGGGGGAGACATTTAAGCAGAGAGCGTGGCTCTCTTTGAATTCAGAGGCAGGAGAGAAACAATTGGTTGCTGCTAGATTGATTGAAAGTCAACCTAGCCCAGAAAGGGCCCTCCCAGCCAGAGGCAGCATACAGAGTTGAAATAACTTGAATGCTTTTTGGGCAAGCCTACAAGGCAAAATGATTGCAGGGATTTCTGCTTCAAATGGAAATATGAGGGGCTTTTGAAACACAGTACCAAAGAAGAGTGGCTTAAACGTCGCTCCTTCTATTTCTGATGTTCAGAGGTGAGAATGTATTCACGAAGGCTTTCACGGCCGGAATCTAATGGTTGTTGTGGGTTTTTTGGGCTCTTTGGCCGTGCTCTGAAGGTTGTTCTTCCTAACGTATTGCCAGTCTCTGTGGCCGGCATCTTCAGAGGACAGCAACCTGTACTCTGGTGTAGTTGGCTTGGGAGTGCAGTATTTATGGCTTTAAGATGGGCTTTTGTCTTTTTCTGTTGATGGGTGATTAGTGTGTCTTGTTATGGGTGTATTGTTGTGCTACGGAGAAGAGATTATCTGTCACTGTGGTTGATGGGTGTCATTAGCTGGTCTTTTGTGTATAGTGATCCTCTGTCCTTGTGGCTGGGTAGAGTTCATTGACCTTTTGCACACTGTATTTTTGAGAGCTGGAAGCGAAGTTTTGTTGAGCTTCACACTTTCCTCTTTTTTGAAGTTCTGTTGAAGTTCTGCTGGTGCTTGTGGATTTCAATGGCTTCCCTGTGCAGTCTGACATAATGATTGCTGGCAATCATTACGTCAGACTGCACAGGGAAGCCATTGAAACCAGCAATCATTACATCAGACTGCACAGGGAAGCCACTGAAATCCACAAGCACCAGCAGATCTTAACAGTGGAGCAGGCTCAGAAAGGGAGACACGACCCTTGAGATATCTCAAGCCCAGTTAGGCTGAGAGATTATGTTTCCCAACTCCAGACGTTCATTTGTCTTCGAAGAGCTAAGTACTCTTAAGATCATGTATGTGGGGGCTAGATGAGTGTGATGGTAGTGATGATGCTATGTATTCAGTTCACTAGAAGCAAATCTGATTAAACTGAGGATACCATGCTTTCACCACATCACAAAAAGACACAAATTCCTGGAAAAAAGCAACAAATGCTGGGGAAAGCCGAAGGCAGCAGGAAAAGAGGAAGAGCAAGTACAGTATGAGATGGATTGACTCAATCAGGGAAGCCACAAGCTTGAGTTTTGCAAGAAATATGTGGCTTCCCTCAGAAGCAGCGTCGTTCAAGCTAGGACATTTGAAGGGCACTCATTCGTGGGATTGCTATACATTGGAAATGACTTGTAACAAATGTGTTTAGTAATTATGCCAAAGGGAATGGTTCTGCTTGCCCTAAAAGAGCAGGAAGGAGGGAATAGGTTTTAATCAAAGCCTAATGGTGTTTTGTTCTTTTAAAGACAATGGGTAGTAGCACAGAGAAAGAAATTGGCACACAGAAATCTACATAATTCTCATCCAATGTTTTTATTAACAAGGTATTTTATTTAGCAGAGTTCAAATAAGCACCCAACTACTTGGTAAGTACATTATAATTACAGATTACAGACTAATTGGAATGTTATTTATGCCTGAAGATTATGTAGTAATTATACATGACGCTATTATGGAAAGGGGAGGGGGGAATCTGGCAAGCGCTCTAGAAAGCAATTACTATAAAAATGAGAAGTCGGTGCCCTTTGATTTTATGCTTATTTTTGACAAACAAAGCAACGTGCCAAAAAAATTTTGACCAAGGCCTGTTGCTTTTAAGGAAAATGCAAACAGGGTGAACAAGTATTGCAGACTTAATGGTGACCCCTCAGATGAAAACCATACAGGTCTTCATTCAACAATGAGATCCTCAGCAAAAATCAGCATATTACTTCAGAATGAATCACTTCGTTACATAGGGAGCAATCAATTCGTTCTACGTAATGACGAAATGCTTCAAAAGTAACAAAGTAATTCAGCATGGATTTTAGCTTTAAATATTGTCTTTTAATGATGTAAGCCGACTTGGGTCCTTTTTAAGGAGAAAGGAAGGAGGGATCAATCAATCAGTCAATCAAAATTAAGTTAGATGGGCCACAGCTCCTTTGATTTTTGATTTTCAAACTGGATGTGATCAAACGATGGCAGAGGAAGAAAGAGCATTGACAAAGACAATCTCTCACACACAACCCGAGGCTTCTCGAGTTGCGAGGGTCTATTCGTTTTCAGTCTCAATTGTTCCATGCAGCATGCAGATATGCCATACGCCTCACCCTTCGTATTCTCAGAAACGCTAGCTGAAGTCAGTAGATCATTGTGTGCCATCAGTCAGTTCTGAACATCGAGCTTTAACAAGGATTGCTGACAAAGTGGAACAAGTTCAGAGGAGGGCAACAAGGATGATCAGGGGACTGGAAAACCAAACCCTAGGAGGGAAGACTAAAAAACTGGGCATATTTCACCTTAAGAAAAGAAAACTGAGGAGAGGCATAATTTGTTGTTATTGTTTAGTCGTGTCCAACTCTTCGTGCCCCCATGGACCACAGCACGCCAGGCCCTCCTGTCTTCCACTGCCTCCCGGAGTTGTGTCAAATTCCTATTGGTCGCTTCGATGACACTGTCCAACCATCTCGTCCTCTGTCATCCCCTTCTCCTCCTGCCTTCACACTTTCCCAACATCAGGGTCTTTTCCAGGGAGTCTTCTCTTCTCATGAGATGGCCAAAGTATTGGAGCCTCTGCTTCAGGATCTGTCCTTCCAGTGAGCACTCAGGGTTGATTTCCTTTAGAATTGTTAGGTTTGTTCTTCGTGCAGCCCAGGGGACTCTCAAGAGCCTCCTCCAGCATCACAATTCAAAAGCATCAATTTCTTTATGGTCCAGCTCTCATTTCCATATGTCACAACAGGAAAAACCATAGCTTTGACTATGCGGACTTTTGTTGGCAAGGTGATGTCTCTGCTTTTTAAGATGCTGTTGAGGTTTGTCGTCGCTTTCCTCCCAAGAAGCAGGTGTATTTTAATTTTGAATACAGGTGTCAGCCATGACATTCTACTTACATAATAGCACTTTTCAAATGCTTCAGAGGTAGTCCTACAGAGGAGGGGCAAGATCTGTTCTCGATCATCCCAGAGTGCGGGACATGTAATAATGGGCCCAAGCTGTCAGAAGCCAGATTTTGGCTGAATATCAGGAACTGTTTGAGCAGTATGACAATGGAACAATATATCTCAGAAAGTGGCAAGTGCTTCAACATTGGAGGCATTCAAGAAAAAATTGGACAATCCTCTGTCAAATCTGCTTTGATCTGGATTCCTGCTTTTGAGCAGGGGGTTGGGCTTGATAGCCTTAGAGGCCCCTTCTGGCTCTGTACTGCTTCAATTTTTATCGTATCTATCCTGACGTGTAGTCTTGGGGAATACAAATGCACACCTCAACTGTGGCATCTTAGTGCTCCTTTCATAACTTGTGTTTCTCAATCCGTGGAGTCCCATACCATCTCGTCTTAAGCACAAAGAGTCCATTTAAGTGTCTTCCAAGTTATGTTTAAAACAAGTTGCAAGGAGAATGTCAACAATTTTTTTTTTTTAAATGTGGACTTTCAGAGTCAGGCTTCAAAGTTAATGTGATGTGTCTCTCAGTGCCTAGACGCTGTTGTCACTCATTTGATGGCCTGTTGTCCTACTGGTTGGGTATCCGACCTTACACCCAAAAGTCAATACAGGGGTGGTATCTCTTTGTCATCACTGTTGACTATCAGTTCTCAGCAGAGATCCATGAAGCATGACACCTGTTCATCCTACTGTTTGTCATCACCTTTACGAGCAACTGTGTAACATTTCTGACAACTGAGGGTGGCCAAAAGGGGAGATTTCTCACATTTCACCATATCTGGTGCACTGAATCACGGCATGCCTTTTCATAAACGCTCAGCTGTCATTCGATGCTGTGTTCCTCCTCTTCACTAAGGGTCATGCTTTCTGGCTTCCGGCAGTGTTTTGCGATCAGAAAATTACATTTGGGAAGAATCGGTCCTGGTTTTGTACACTTTGCTGCTATTGGATGGGATGTGGTGGCGCTGCGGGATAAACCGTAGAAGCCTCTGGGCTGAAAGGTCAGAAGACCATCAGTTGTAAGATGGAACCCACATAACGGAGCTCCCATAACTTCTCCCAGCTCCTGCCAACCTAGCAGTTCGAAAGCATGTAAAAATGCGAGTGGATAAATAGGTAGCACCTGAGTGGGAAGGTCATGGCGTTCCGTGTCTAGTCGTGCTGGCCACATGACCACGGAAGATTGTCTTTGAACAAACGCTGGCTCTATGGCTTGGAAACGGGGATGACCTCTACGTCCTAGAGTTGGACACAACTGGACTAAATGTCAAGGGGAACCTTTACCTTTACAAAACATAACTACACACAATAATAGCACGTGTATTACATGTGAACGTCTCCCAATCCATTTCTGACCGTTCCAGTTAAAGGAATTTCAAGTAAGACACTGTTTACTCAAGATGGTTTGGATTTGCCACCAGTCTGTAGACTCAAAGATGGCAGAACTGGTTTCCAAATTTTGTTAGTGCCAAACTCTTCCAGGAAGGGAACCATGGATCGTTCGTTTCCTCAGACATCCTCAGAGACTGACAAATTAAACTGTAAATCAAAAAACTGGGATACGTTGACTTTCAGAAATTTGGGGATGAAATCCCACACAAGTGCGAACGCCACTTGTTGCAATTATATTTTCTTGTTGAGACTGTATGTTCATATTAATTAACACATTTTCCTTGCCCTTTGGTTTAGAAGGGGAAGGGTTTTTTGGGTTTTTTTTTTTTTTGGCAGCTGATTTATTTCTTATGAAAATTTCTCAAGTTCTAATGGAACACCAGCTTGTTTCTTATTCTTGTGTTTTGTGAGGGAAACAGATGAAGTTTCCCGTCTCACAATGCAGACCAATAAAAATGCCTGGTAAGAGCTGTACAATTTTGATTTGTGTTTGCCACCCAGAGAAGGTGGGAAAAAAGTAATTATGCATTTTCAGAACATTATAATAACCTACCATAAATCTTTCGCGGGTTGCCGTGAATTGTAAAAATGATTCCCAATGTCTCCTCTGTTACCCATTGTAATAATAAGGGGACAATGCCAAAACATGTCTCATTTTCTAATGCCGTTCTTTGTGAAGAGTGGCTGAACGTCACCCATTCACTTTCATTATGTTTATAAAGATGCTTGGGCTTTACCTACTTAGGTAAAGGTAAAGGTTCCCCTTGACTTTTTTTTTTTGTCCAGTCGTGTTCAACTCTAGTGGGCCGGTGCTCATCCCCCGTTTCCAAGCCATAAAGCTAGCGTTTTGTCCGAAAGACAATCTTCCATGGCCACATGGCCAGTGCAACTTAGACACGGAACGTTGTTACCTTTTCACCGAGGTGGTCCCTATTTATCTACTCGTATTTGCATGCTTTCGAACCACTAGGTTGGCGGGAGCTGGGACAAGTAACGGGCACTCACTCCGTCATGTGGATTCGATCTTATGACTGCTGGTCTTCTGACCCTGCAGCACAGGCTTCTGCGGTTTAGCCCACAGTGCCACCACGTCCCTTAAACTAGTTCCAAATGCAGCATTTGCACTGCTTGAAAGGATAAGGTTGCTGGCTGGATAGCTCATTGGTCTAGATATCTGGCTGCAGAGCCAGAGTTTGGAAGTTCAATTCCCCTACTCTGCGTTCCACAAGAGCCAGCCTGTGAGGCCTGGAACAGGCTCCAAACCTTCAGATTGCCCCAGAAGAAGCGAATGGTAAACCATTTCTGAATATTGTCTTGATGACACATGATTATTATCGTTAAAGGATGAGGTTGACTACTGACCTTGTACTACATTTTAGTGCCATGTTAAGTTTTGAAAGCAGTTTGCAAATATGTGTGGGCTAACATTGGCTCCTATACTTCAAAGGAGAGATGCACAAATACCATCCTCAACTTCTCATAAAATGATGGCCTCTCGGTCTTTTTGTCTGTCTCTGTAAACGACAGGTGTCATATTTTAGTTCCCTTTTCAGCTGCCTTTTTGACATAGAAATGGAAGAAGAAGGCTGACTGCCGAAGAATTGATACTTTTGAATTGTGGTGTTGGAGGAGACTCTTGAGAATCCCCTGGACTGCAAGGAGAACAAACCTATCCGTTCTGAAGGAAATCAACCCTGAGTGCTCCCTGGAAGGACAGATCCTGAAGCTGAGGCTCCAATACTTTGGCCATCTCATGAGAAAAGAAGACTCCCTGGAAAAGACCCTGATGTTGGCAAAGTGAGAAGGCAAGAGGAGAAGGGGACGACAGAGGACAAGATGGTTGGACAGTGTCTGAGAAGCAACCAACATGAATCTGATCCAACTTTGGGAGGCAGTGGAAGACAGGAGGGCCTGGCGTGCTCTCGTCCATGGGGTCACAAAGAGTTGGGCACGACTTAACGACTAAACAACAAGAGAATGTCATGGCTGATACCTGTATTCAAAATTTCAGGGTTGTAGGACATGTGGAAGCAGAGTTTGGAAATGTTACCTTTCGGACCTCAATGGTGATTAAGCGATTATGGGACTTGTAGTCAAAACAAGTAATAATTCCTAGTTCCATGTAGAAGTATCCTAACTATACATCACTCAGCAACACTCAGTATTCTCTGCCTTCTTCACCTCATCTCACACTGCATAAAAAGGTTTGTTTTCACACTTTACAACCTGAATGACTTTAGTGAAAGAGATGGCAATGGGGGTGGGCGGAAGGAACTACCTAACCAATGAAAGAGCATCCTTTTATGGGTTTTGAGAAATATAGTAACCGTGGAACATTTTCCCTTGACAAAACAACCATTTCATTTTGAACAGACAATCTTTGATATGATTCAATACTTCAAAGAACCTAAGTTTATGAATGTGGGATATCGGGATTCTGTTCCCATGATTCAAAAAAGTCAATAAATGGCTCAATATTGCTGCAAAATATTGTGCCCACATTGCCAGCAGAAAAAAAATGCCAAGGTTTATATGGCAAAGGGCAGCCTGAATGTTGGCAACTCCAATGGCAGCTGTCAAGATGGTCTACGGGATACCCTCTTGTGCTCATGAGTATTCACAAAGTGACACCAAGCAAGGGATAATCCCAGAAACAGACTCCTTTTTCCCTCACTTCACCACTTTCCACCCAAACAGAAAGCAATTGTTAGGGCTGTTTTTCAACAGGTTTGAATGGTAGTGAGCATGCTCAAAATGGCCCACTTAATGCCAGAAATGTTTGTGTGCAGCTATGCTTTGGCAAAAGTAATGGAAAAGTAGATGGGTCATGCTTTTTTGCCTTCTTCTCTGAATCCGTGCGGCAAAGAGAGGACTTTGATACCAATTCAGTCTTTTTCACATACATGTACATATACATTCTTCACTATTCTCAGTGAGCCTTTCCCTCTACTCCTGATTGCTAAGAAAAGGCGCTGTGAACAGTGCAATGAAAGGCCAAGGAGAATTTAGCTAATGGCTTTTAAGGCTGTCCCAGAGATTTTCACACAGGGCTAATGCACAACACACTGAGGTTTCATCTTGCTTGAAATGACCTCAGTGTGGAAAACAGATCTTATAAGATACAGCCTGGGATATTATTCTTGGTTATTATGTATTATTATTTTTTAAAGCAGCATGTTTCTATCACCAAGCCCAGAGTCACCGTGAAGAGAAAGTTGTCCTCGCTTTGTCTAGGAATTAGTTGGAACTAAGCTCATCACCTCTCGGCTCCATTGCATTGTTTTGGGTGCCCTAAGTTATGTGCTTGAGATTCTTGAGAGTCCCCTGGACTGCAAGGAGATCAAATGTAGCCATTCTGGAGGAAATCAACCCTGGAAGGACAGATCCTGAAGCTGAGGCTCCAATACTTTGGCCGTCTGAGGAGGAGGGAAGACTCCCTGGAAAAGACCCTGATGTTGGGAAAGTGTGAAACAAGACAGTGTCACAGAAGCCACCAACATGACTTTGACCCAACTCCTGGAGGCAGTGGAAGACAGGAAGGCCTGGCGTGCTCTAGTCCATAGGGTCACGAAGAGTCGGAGATGAATTAACGACTGAACAACAACAAGAAGAATAAGCTTCAGAACTTATAAAGCAGTAAAGCTGGGGCTTTTTGAATTGACTTTCCTGAGTAGGCAAGGAAAAATTCCTCAGGGTCCATCCCCACCCTTCCCTGCCATCAGTAATATAGAAACAGTCCGGATATGGTCTCTTGAATTACTGTAAAAATGTTGACTTAGACAGACGTCAGATCCTTTAAGAAATAGGCTGGTGGATTTCTATGCCCCCTGGAGTACCTTTGGGCAAATTTCCAAGAGTCTGTGCAAGGGGGCACCTCGGAGTCTTTGATCTCATGCCCACCCACTGTCTCATTTCACTTCTCCTAAGATCAGTTCATTGCCAAGGAGTCAGTGAGTCTGATGGCCATCAGGATAATTTTCCCCCTGCTTGGGTTTGGTGAGTGGAAAAAACTAATCTCAAAGGCTGTTGGTTTGCTATGGAGAAGGCAGCAAGAGGTCGGTGTGTGTGTGTAGCAGGAATGGGGGCAATCTCTGCAGCTGCTGGCCATAGTTGCCCAGGAGGAGGAGGAAGAAGAGGAGGAGGAAGCAATTTCTGCCACACTGACTCGGTGTTGCCATATTGCATGGCTTAACTGGCATTTACTTGGATTCTGGACCAACTCATTCAGATAATGTGTGCATCCTATTCTGCAATGTGCTTGCAATTCTGCCCCTTCCAGACCATTGTCTGCCCAAACTCCACTCCAGCCATCTTGCAAGGATCCACCCAGGTGACAACCCTACGAGCAATATGTTTTTCAAATATACAATTAAATAAAAGAGCATAAGCATCCTTTGTGACTTTGGCACGGATGCAGGAGAGGCAACTTTGGATGCATTCCAGGTTGGCATGTGCAGAACCCGCAGAAATGTGAAAGTAAAATGACTCAAATGTAATCAGCACATCATTACTGCCCACATGTCACCCGAAGTGGTAAAAGACGTCTGTTCGTCGAGGCATCCAACTCTGCATCTTGCATTTTGGCAAGCTTTGTTTTGTAGGAACATCATGGGAAAAAACACTAAGTCTGCCAGGGCATTTATCTCTCAGAGAATCATAATGGCCACTATCCTGTGGACACAGACATTATGCCCAGTGTCAAGGAATTGTGCTCTGCGGTTACTCAATTAATTGCATGTCTCAGATATGACTTATTTTACAATATGCCAGCAGACATGCTACCGGAACAATGCTTTTGCCTCGTTGTAGTACATCTACCATGTGTACAACCTCAAGCTGGGCGCATGTAGTTGCACCATAGGCTTTTGACCATGATCACATTAGATAATTTAATATTCACAGGGAGTTTTTGTTGCTCTGCACGTCCAGTTTGACCCTTAGTCTACGCTCTATGGTTACAGCATATGGATGCTCCTTTAACTGCCATGGTTTCCTTGTACAGAATCCTTGGGTTTCTCATAAATTCTGGTAAGAACGCATTCCTTTCTGGACAGAGGTTGTGCATCATCTCGGTTCCCAACTGTCAACAGCTTCTCTTGGAACCTTCCAACATCCTTCTCCTGATTGGCTGTCAAGGTTCCCATAGAGTTCTGTGGGCTTTATTTCAAGGGGAGACGGAGTTTGGTGAAATGTCTTCCTACTTGCTAGGAGCAGAAGGCTAGGGTAAGTTTTATTCACTCCTTGTGTATTCACTCCCAAGTGTTTATGTGTGTAGAACACTGCATGTGTTGTTTGGGGAAGATTCTGTTCCTCTTCCTGAAGTCCCTTTACAAGCTTCAGAAATAACAGCAGTTCAGTTGTCTAAGAGATATGGTAATACCCTTTCTGGTTTGTTCTAAGGCTTAGGGCAGCTGGTGGAGAAGGATGTCAATCAGTGGCTATGGACTGTATGGATTAAATAGAAGAACCTCCAAATGCTAGGGCAGTCAACCTTTGCATACCAGGTGCAGAAAGACAAACAATAGAGGAGGACATTTACTCTTTATATCCTGCTTGCAGTCTTATTGGAAGGAGGGGCAATCAAAATGCGGCCTTCCAGATGTTACATTGCAATGACCATCAGTCTTGACTAGCATACCTAAGTAGCAAGGAATGCTGGGAGTGAGTGTTTTGCCCGTCTCTGATGAATGGAGAGATTTGCTCAATTGCTTCTGGAAACAAAATGGTGGCCTGACCCTGGAAATGCCTACGTTTGTATTTGAATTTTGTATCGACCACTTGATTCCTTTTATTTCAATGGTCCTGGAAAGATATTCTTAGCTTCTTACGGGAGGTAGTAGAATCAGCGATCCTTTATCGACATCGCTCCCTTATTTCCTCACAGGTGAACCTCACTGCTGACTCTTACACAAAAAGAAGCATGAAAAAAGTGGAAAAGGGAGAAGATACCGGATCAGGGAAAGGGGTGAGCTTGGAGGGAAGGTCTACTCAACTGCATGGGTTTAAGATATTGACGAAAATAATACAGTGCTAAATTGTTTTTCACAACTGCACATAATGCCTGAATCTACGCTGATGTCACATTGGCTAAAAGCCAGTAGTGAGTCAACATTAGAGTAGGCTCATTGAATCAATGGAACTTACAGAGGAGGGTCAGAAGTTGGAAGTTTGATTCCCCGCTGTGCGTCTTTGACAAGGGCTGGACTCAGTGATCCACCGGCTCCCTTCCAGCTCTGCAGTTCTAAGATGATTCTAATAAGACTCACCAAGTTCCCACTGTTTCAAATGGGCCTACTCTCCTTGTGACTTAATACTGTGTTTCAGCCAATACATCTAGTCAAAGCAGTAACACATGACACACACTAAGAAAGGTCTTCACGGTATGCAAGATATTTAAGGAGTGGTTTAGCATTGTCACTTCCACCACACATGAGTTTCCATGGTAGAGAAGGAATTTGAACCCAGATCTCACGGATTTCACAAGCTTGCAAATTACAAAACTCCAATCAGTAGACTGAGAAAGGGGTTGTGGCACTGCAGAGGGTCACCATGTGGTTTAAACTTTCCTGGATAGACCCCATTTGTGCTTCTGAAGTGAGCTGCTGATCCTTCAGACAAGCCAACCCACCGTGCTGCTCGGTCACGAGGCCCTTCCTTGCGTGTTTCTTCCTGCCACCTTGTGCTCCCACCCCTTTCAGTTTATGAACTAATACCTGGACAACTCACTTTTTTTTGGACTCATTTTCAGTTTAGCATTACTGTTAAGCTATGACAGAGGTTCTCACATTCTTGACAGCACAACCTTCTACTAAAAGCCTGGTTATCAACATTCATCACCATGATTCACACCCCCCTGACTTTCTCACCAACCAACCATGATCTCTGTCTCTTGATATCTATACTTTGATGCCGTGTATAAATATTTGACATGTTATCTCTCCTTCTTTTAGGTCCGAAGAAGTGGACAAATTGACATTAAAAATATATATAAAAGTTAGTCTTTTAGCCACCACATTTTTGATTTTTGTTCTTTACTTTTTAAAAAATTATTTTGTTTTCATCTCTAACTCTTGCACTGACTAAAAGGGCCACCCCTGCTACAATGATATGGTTACTTAGTTTGTTATTTGACTGATGTCCTTAGTAAATTTACAATAAACATAATGGTTTACCTGTACACCAATTGGTTACTCTCCCATAGAACCTGACGAATACATTAATTCGGGTTTCGGTGGCTTCCTCTCTCCTCTCTATGCAACATGGTTACAATCTCTGGGTCGTCTATTCTCCTTCTGTGGTAAGACTGTCTTGCAATATGGATAAATCATTAAACCTGTGGTTCTGCTGGCAGTTCTGACTGTCCGTATCTGCCAGGCATGTTCTGTACATTTGATGCCTGTGACGTTTGCCCAGGTCATGAATACTCAGATGCTATTTTCATAGACCAATGGGAGTGCTGGAGGAGCAGAGTCATGAGGTATAAGAGACTCAGCAGCAGGAGGAGGAGGTTACATAGACATAGATAGGGTTTTGAGATAGAGCAGTGGTTCTTAACCTTTTTTACTCGGATGCTTTTGAACTGCAACTCCCAGAAACCCCAGCCAGCACAGTTGGTGGTGAAGGCTTCTGGGAGCTGCAGTCCAAAACTCCTGATTAACCCAAGGTTAAGAACCAGTGAGATAGAGAATTAGAGAGTTAATGTATTGTCGAATAGAGTGTTAGAGAGTTTTTGAGTTTGGGCGGGAGAATGGTGGCTGAGGGTGGATAAAGAAGAATAAGAATTAACAACATTGCTTGTTCTATCAGCATCTGTATCAGTATACAATTTCTATTTGGTTCTTTTAAAATGATATATGGCCTGAACATCTGTCATTCATAATAGGTATTATTGATGAAATCAACTGGTGGCAGCTGAGGGGCATGTAGCGTGAGCTCTTAGTTTGGTGAAACAATCAGGGGTCACGTGAAATCATGACAGTGGCCATTATTATCCTTTTTGTTTATTATATTATTATATCTGCCTTTTCCCCTTCCTTCCTTCCTTCCTTCCTTCCTTCCTTCCTTCCTTCCTTCCTTCCTTCCTTCCTTCCTTCCTTCCTCTCTCTCTCCCTCCCTCCCTCCCTCCCTCCCTCCTTCCTTCCTTCCTTCCTTCCTTCCTTCCTTCCTTCCTTCCTTCCTTCCTTCCTTCCTTCCTTCCTTCCTTCCTTCCTTCCTTCCTTCCTTCCTTCCTTCCTTCCTTCCTTCCTTCCTCTCTCTCTCCCTCCCTCCCTCCCTCCCTCCCTCCTTCCTTCCTTCCTTCCTTCCTTCCTTCCTTCCTTCCTTCCTTCCTTCCTTCCTTCCTTCCTTCCTTCCTTCCTTCCTTCCTTCAGCCAGGACATTACACCTGAGCAATAATTTGGGCACAATTAATGTTCCAGTTCTATCTGTATTTGTACTTCCTTTCTAGCATCTTTAGGCCACCTTTCTCCTAACAAGGGGACCCAAGATGGAGTCACAAGGTTAAAACAAGTTTAAAAAAAAAAAAAAAACAAACAAACCTCAAATCCATAAATTACACATTAAAAATGAATTGAACTCTAATGATAATTAAGAATGAATTTAGTGACTAAAACATTTCAAACTTTAAAACCAAATTCACTTAGCTAAAAAAACCCATTATTTGGGGACTCTGTTATGATTGTTAAAAACTTGCCTGCAAAGGTGGTTCTTTTTTTAAACTATCCCCGGAAGGATAAAAAATAACCTAAGCTCTGGAGGGAGAGCATTCTGCTATCTGGAAGGAGACACAGAGAAGGTCCTCTCTTGTGTCCCGTGATGGGAATGGGACTGAGGAGAGGGCCTCCTCTGAAGGCTTCAAGGGCCAGGAAGTATCATAGCCTGACCCATACCATATAGGATATAGGCAATAAACAGCAGTTTGAACTGGGCTTGGAAACAAATTGGTATCTAGAGCAGTTGTTGTAGCAGGGAAATTATACGCTCCTCATAACTGGCCCTAGTCAATATTCTGACAGTGGTATTTTGAACCAGCTGAAGTTTCCGAATCGTCTCCAAAGGCAGTCCCATGTAGAATGTGTTAGAACAATCTCAGTGGATTTTGCAACAGCCATTAGAGATACGACTATGCTTAGCTTTCATCCAAATTAGTGCACTGGTTCCCAAACTTGGAACCCCAGATGTGTATGGACTACAATCCCCAGGTGTCCTGAACACTAGATATACTTGTTTGGGATTTCTGGGAATTTGCAGTCCAAAAAGGTCTGGGGCCTCAGGTTTTGGAATCACGGAATTAGCAGGTGGACATTTACTCAAAAAGTGTTTCAGATTTCTCTTCCATCTTCTGCACTCTAGAAGATTGCCATCTCTGAAAAGGCTGGCCAAGATTCACTCTGACTCTTATGTGCCTGTGCAGGCAAATGCATGGACAACAGTGTGCAAGCATGTAAATGCACAGACATGAGCATACACAACTGAGACTCATGCCTTCCCCTCCACTCCTTAGTTAGATCATAAATGACTCCCTAGCCACATCATAAATAGCACTGAAATTGACCCTCATTTAGTTGTGTCCGCCTCTTCGTGACTCCATGGACCAGAGCACGCCAGGCTGTCCTGTCTTCCACTGCCACCTGGAGTTTGGTCAAATTCATGTTGGTCGCTTTGATGACACTGTCCAGCCATCTTGTCCTCTGTCGTCCCCTTCTGCTCTTGCCTTCAGACTTTCCCAACATCAGGGTCTTTTCCAAGGAGTCTTCTCTTCTCATGAGATGGCCAAAGTATTGGGGCCTCAGCTTCAGGATCTGTCCTTCCAGTGAGCACTCAGGGTTGATTTCATTCAGAATGGATAGGTTTCTTCTCACATGAACCCCCCCCCCCCCCCAAACAGTTAACCAGAGGCAATTTACTAATGGTGAAACCATCTGTGTTGCACACATGGAGCTATACAGCAGAATTTCAGCCGAGGGGTAAAATCTTGTTGGGATAGTAATGGGATCCTGTCTCACATATTTAGTACGCTAAGCAACAAGATTTGGGCCATTGTGTATGACACATGTTATTCATCCACAGTAAGAGTATCATTCATTATTTACACCCTGCCTTTCTTCCAATGAAAGGGTCTGAAGTCGAAAACAGATTGGTAGTGTGACAAACCCAGACCTACTGGGATATGTCACACAGTTACACTAAGCTGCCACCAACCATTCCCTTTAAGAAGTCACACAGACCAGGGATGGATTTTCAAACAATAAAAGAATAAGGTTTATTTTAAATACAAACAGGGTAAATAAAACAATCAGGTGAATCAGATAAAGTAACGTGGCTTAGTTTCACTCATACATACACACAGTTTGGTTCACCCAGAACCTTAACTTAAAGCACAGACCCTGAACCTATCAGTTCTGGCTAACCAACAGACACCTGAACCTATCAGGTTGGTACTCTGACACACAGTAGTACCCTGTCTGACACACAGACTCCCACAACAGCTTCTTCTTCCCCAGCTGCTGCTTCGTCACCTCCCAGTGTCTCTCAGTGTGTGTTCTCACCACATAGGCATCACATATTTATACAGTACAGCCCCTCCTCCTGATGTCCCGCCTTCCACTCCCCATAGGATGGAACTTTCCCTCCAAACCCATGACAGACAGGTAACATCAGTGCTGTATGTAACACCTCCCCTCTTTAAAAGTTGTTTTGTAGGGGGAAAGCTAAGGTGCTTTTCACCAAAAAACAACCTGGATAAAATACACAACAACAGTTATACATACCATATTATACTTACATATACTTACACTCTAAGTTAACCGTAGCAAATAGGCATTTAAACATTTACCATATACAATACATCCATTTACCTTTATTCATACAAACCAAATTGAAAACCAGGTACATTTTACTTTTTATCAGCACTATATACACATAGTCCATGTTCTTTCGCCGTCTTCATTCTTCAGGTCTTCTTGATAAGGCGTCAGCAACACAGTTCACTGACCCTCTGACCACCTTCACTTCAAAGTCATAGTCCTGTAGGTTTAAAGCCCACCTCATAAGTTTGCTATTGTGGGTTTTCATTGTCTTTAACCATTGCAATGGTGAATGGTCAGTACACAGAATAAAATGTCTTCCCCAGATGTAAGGCTTGGCCTTCTGGATCGCGTAGACTATGGCCAAACACTCCTTCTCCACGGTTGCCAAATGTCTCTCACCTTTTTGAAGTTTCCTACTCAGGTAGGACACTGGATGCTGGTCACCATTCTCATCCTCCTGGCACAGAACTGCTCCTACCCCGCTGTTAGACGCATCGGTGTAGATGATGAACTCCCGGTCGAAGTCTGGAGCACGCAGGACAGGATAGTTGATTAACGCCTCCTTCAGCCTCTGGAACGCCGCCTCACAGTCGCTGGTCCACGGGATGCGGTCATCAGCCTTCTTCCTCGTCAGATCGGTCAGCGGAGCCGCAATCTCGCTAAACCTCGGGATGAACTTTCTGTAGTAGCCCACCAACCCAAGAAATGATTTGACTTTTTTCTTGGTGTTGGGTCTAGGCCAATCACGAACAGCTTCTATTTTGGCCTCCAGGGGTTTTATCATTCCTCCCCCTACCATGTGACCCAAGTATTTTATTTCTGGGCTACCCAGCTGACACTTGCTGGCCTTTACTGTTAGCCCTGCTGCACTTAACCTCTGCAGCACTAACTCCAGGTGTAACAGGTGATCTTCCCAGGTATTACTGAAGATCCCTATGTCGTCAATGTAGGCCACTGTAAAGTCACTGAGCCCTGCCAAGGTCTGGTCCATCAGCCTTTGGAATGTGGCTGGTGCATTTCTGAGACCAAAGCTCAGGACTCGAAACTCATAGAGACCAAAAGGGCTGCAAAAGGCAGTCTTTTCTTGATCCCTGGGATCAATTCTTAATTGCCAATATCCCTTTACCAGGTCCAATGATGAGATGAACCGACAACCCCCTATGGTTTCAATCAGGTTGTCTAGCCTGGGCATTGGGTAGGCATCAGGAGTGGTTACACGGTTTAATTTCCTGTAATCGACACAAAACCTAATGCTCCCATCAGGCTTGTCCACAAGGACTATCGGAGAGGACCAAGGACTAGAAGAGGGGACGATTATGTTCTCCCTCAGCATCTCGTCCAGCTCCTTCCGCACCTTGTCCCTATAGGGTCCCGTTACTCGGTATGGGGATACTGCCTGCGGGGGTGCATCCCCTGTGTGGATCCGATGCATCACACCCTTCACTATCCCCGGCTTGTTGGAAAACACCTGTTGATATTTACTAAGCAGCATTTTTAGTTCTTGCTGCTGGTCTTGGGTGAGTGCAGGACTGATCTTTACCTCCTCTGGGTTGTATTTTACTTCCCCTCTACCCTCCCAGAAGGGTAATTCAGCTTCCTCACTCTCAGCTGCTTTTATCGCGAATAAAACCCTCTGTTCCCCTCTGTAGTAGGGTTTTAGGGCATTCACATGAACCACCCTCCTTGCTTGGTTCTCCTCCTGCTCTATTAGGTAGTTCAGGTCTGACATCTTGGAAATGACCCTATATGGTCCTGCCCATTTGAGCTGCAGTTTATTCTCTCTGCAGGGCCTAAGCCAAAGCACTTCCTCCCCTGGGTCAAAGTGCCTCTCTCTAGCTTTGTGGTCATACCATGTTTTCTGTCTGACCTTCTGAGCTTGCAGGTTTTCTGCTGCCAGCTCTAGATTTCTCCTTAGGTCATTCATCAAGGTGTCTATGTAAGTCACAACGTCTTGTGGGTCATCCTGGGTGATCTGCTCCCAATTTTGTTTGATCAAATCAAGGGGCCCTTTCACCCTTCTTCCAAATAAAAGTTCAAATGGACTGAACCCGGTACTGGCTTGTGGCACTGATCGATAAGCAAACAACAGGGATTGCAGCTTCTGGTCCCAATTGTTTGGATTCTCTGCCAAGTAAGCCCTAATCATGCGCATTAGAGTCCCATTGAACTTCTCAGTTAACCCATTACTTTCCGGATGATAGGCAGTGGTTTCCTTGTGCTTAATTCCACAGATTTGCCATAAGCGTTTCATGAGCTTTGATGTGAACGATGCTCCCAAATCTGTGATTATCTCTGAGGCAAATCCCATCCTGGACATATACCCCACCAAAGCATCTGCCACTGTGTTAGTTTCGATGTTAGTCAAGGGTATGGCTTCAGGATACCTTGTGGCATGGTCCACAATTGTTAGGATGAACCTATTCCCCCTCTTTGTGGCCTTGGGCAAAGGTCCCACAATATCCACCCCTATGCATTTGAACGGAGTGTCAATCACAGGCAAAGGGCACAACTTTGCTTTGGTCCTGTCGCGGTTATTCCCCTGCCTTTGACACACATCACATTGTTTACAGAACTCCCTGATCTGCTTCCCTATGTCAGGCCAGTAGAAATTCTGTGTGATTCTCTGCTGTGTTTTGTTCACTCCTAAGTGTGCAGCAAACATGTCAGAGTGCCCCCTTTGTAAGATCATGGGGCGATACCTTTCAGGTACCACCAGCTGACTTCTGATCCCATCTCCCCCTTTTGAGATATTCCTCAGGGTTTCTCTATATAAAATCCCCTTTTTCTCCAGAAATCTCACTGGGGTTTCAGGTGTTAGCTGGGCGTCAGTCACCTGTTCAAAACACTTTTGGAGAGTGGCGTCTGCCTTTTGCTCCTGTCCAAATCTGCTGTCTGTGGTTAAGGTTTCCACCACAGCTTCTGAACTCCCCTCTGCTTCCGTCTCTGGCTCATCATTACCCCCCTGAACTGTCCCTGTGGTGGCTTGTGAGCGTGTAATCACTAGCACCCGTTTCACATGTTCAGCCAGGTCATTTCCCACGAGCACGGCTGCTGGCAGAGTCGATGAAATCGCTATCCGCCAATCTCCCCTCCAGCCTTGAAAGTTGACAGGTACCTCTGCTACTGGCAGAGAGATTACCTGCCCCTCAATACCTGCTACCTTTATGCTCTCATTTGGGATTATAAACTCCCTAGGGATGATATCTGGATGGCACAGGGTTATCTGGGAACAAGTGTCCCGCAGCCCCCTATACTGACGGTCAAGTATTCCTACGTCCACCCCTGCTGTCTCAAACAACTGAGAATCTGTTTTTATCAGCAAGCAGCGCTTTACCTCCACAAGAGGACCATTTTCCTCAGCTTGCTCAGCATAGGTAGCTGTTCCAGACTGAGTAGCCATGGCAACAGGCTCCCTCTGTGACCCTGAGCCTTGCTCTTTCTGGACACAGAACACAGCTTTTGGCTTGGTCCCACTAGACTCCTGAGGCACCATTCCTTTTAGCTGCTTTAATTTCTGACACTCTGAGATTAGATGACCCTTTCCCTGACAGAAATAGCATTTTCTGGTGTATTTTGATTCCCTCTCATCTTGTTTTGGTTTTCCCTCCAAAATCTGAGGTCTTAGTTTCATGTCTGAGGGCTTCCCTTCACCATGGGCCCCTCCCCCTTGCTGGCTTTTCCCTGGTCCCTGAGAGTACTTGCTGTAGGTTTCTTTGGGTTTTCCTACAGATTTCCCCTCACCCAAGGGCTTTCTTATTTGGGAGATAAAATCGGCGATCTCTGCGGCTGCTGCCACAGATTTCGGTTTCCTTTCCCTCACCTGGAATTTCAATTCCCCATGCAGGACTGAATAGAACTGTTCCAGGGCTATCAAATCTTTAAGCTGCTCATAGGTCTCTGTTCCCTCCTGCGATAGCCATTTCTCAAGCAGCCTCACCAATTGGGCCCCCACTTGGGTAAAAGTCTGTTCTGGCTTCTTGGTAAGGGACCTGAATCTTTGTCTCAGCTGCTCTGCATTTATCCCATGTCTTGCAAACACCAGTTTCTTAAACTCTGCAAAATCTTTCATCCGTTCCTCAGGCATCTCGGCATAAACCTCAGCCAGGCTACCACTGATTAAAGATCGCATGATGGTCATCTTCTCAGTTTCCCTCACTGAGAAGTCCACAAACGCTCTTTCCACTAAGGAAAAGAACACCTCAGGACAATCTCCCTTGTGGTACACAGGGAATTTCTTCAGGTCAGCCTTAGACAGTTGGCCTCCCTCAGAATCCCTATTATTATTATTGTTCTGGTTCATCATTTCCAGTTTTCTTAATTCAAACGCCATTCTTTCTTTCTCCAGAGCAATTTTCTCTCTCTCTCTCTCTAGTTCAAATTGCCTTTGTTTCTCCCTTTCCCTTTGCTCCATTTCAAATTGCCTTTCCCTTTCCTCCCTTCTTTCTCTCTCTAATCTCTCCTCCATTTCCCTCACCCTCAGTTCATGCTGTTGGGCTAGGAGTATTTTTCTGAGTTCTGGGTCTTGCTCTCCTGTGCTGTCACCTTGCACTGAGCCAAATTCCTCCTCAGAACCTTGGTCAATCTGGGGGTCTTTCACTTCACTCATTTCTGTTACTTGGCTTCGAGTCAAGGGCATAATCCCCCCCCAGAACAGGCTGCTTTAAAAAGTCAAGCCTCAAAATAAAACGACCACTTTTTTCCTTTTTGCCTCAGAACCAGCTCTCCCCAGAGATTGCTGCTGTTCTTCAGCACTAAATTTGCAACAGTAGCGAGTCAGAGCCTACCCCCCTCTGCTGGGCCTCTCAGCTGGCAAGCTAGCTCGCTGTTGCTACGCAGTTTTTCCTCAGCTTTTTCCCGCCAAAACTAGGCTGCCTCAGAGCACCTTAATCTAAGTCTCCCCAGTTGGCACGTTCTTCTACTAGCGCACCTCCCCGTGAGGTACACCTAGAAGATTACCTACGCGCCTCAGACTGTCCCTGACTAGACCCCCCTTGCTCTGGGCACACTTGCCAAGGCTTTGCTGGACCGCTGGACAACTGGACCAGTCGTATCCCACACGCTGGACACCAATCAATGTGACAAACCCAGACCTACTGGGATATGTCACACAGTTACACTAAGCTGCCACCAACCATTCCCTTTAAGAAGTCACACAGACCAGGGATGGATTTTCAAACAATAAAAGAATAAGGTTTATTTTAAATACAAACAGGGTAAATAAAACAATCAGGTGAATCAGATAAAGTAACGTGGCTTAGTTTCACTCATACATACACACAGTTTGGTTCACCCAGAACCTTAACTTAAAGCACAGACCCTGAACCTATCAGTTCTGGCTAACCAACAGACACCTGAACCTATCAGGTTGGTACTCTGACACACAGTAGTACCCTGTCTGACACACAGACTCCCACAACAGCTTCTTCTTCCCCAGCTGCTGCTTCGTCACCTCCCAGTGTCTCTCAGTGTGTGTTCTCACCACATAGGCATCACATATTTATACAGTACAGCCCCTCCTCCTGATGTCCCGCCTTCCACTCCCCATAGGATGGAACTTTCCCTCCAAACCCATGACAGACAGGTAACATCAGTGCTGTATGTAACAGGTAGCAGTCTTGGTTGTCTGCAATATTTATTTTTTTTTGCGACCATGTGATGTGTAGAGAAGTCCTAACACCAGCCCTTGTGTGCTCCTTTTCCAGCTCATGCAAGACTTCTATAACGTATCACAATTAGAAGAAATGAAGCAAAAAGAAAACCATATGCTCCTGATGGGTATCACCTTCGCTTTATTCCCTCTCGGAGGCATATGTGGGACACTGACGGTTGGCTATTTAGTGGATACATTTGGCAGGTATAAAGATCACCATTCACAATGTTAACAGGGGGTGACCTTGCCCTGGACTAGAAAGAGGCAACCACTTTGGTGGGTGATCCTGGGCAAGGGTGGCTAGGTACAGTTGCCCAGAAGAGAAGAGACGAGAAAAGAACTACGTATGCGATGTGTGCCCAGGCATGAGTGCCCAAGGCAGTCTGTTGCTTTGAAGTGCAGGGAAAGACACCATCTATTAGTCGAGATTCTTCTGCTCACCTTGTCAGTTTGTGCATATGGAATGGGAGAGGTGTCCTCTTGTTCTTCACCTCTGGGAGCCAAATCTCTTGGGCCAACCCTGATGGGGAACTCTGTGTCCTAGGGACAACAAAGCTGGGACAACAGGGTGGCAGTCAGGCAGGACCCACAGTGCCTCATAGTACCATTGTATTTTTTAATGCAGTGTCATCTTCTTCTGTTTTCCCTCTCTTGGGTAACAGCGGTCAACCAGTTGGAAGTGATTTGGGTAAAAACAAATGGGGTGATGTTCTGCGACATCATTTTACTGGTTATTCTGAGTAGAGGGATTTGATTTGGAAGGACACCACAACCTCCTGTCTCCATGGTCTAGTCTAGTTGGGTTCCTAAAATCCTACACTTCGAAAGGGATGCTCTTCCATCACCTATTAAAATTTTAAATGTAAAGAAGCTGTGAATAGGCTCTTGAAACTCAATCCTCCCAGCCGGTGTGGTTTGAACTTATTCTGTACTGTTTTCCTCATATACCATTTGGAAAGTGCTGCGGCTCAGTGGCAGATCACATAGTTATGAGCAGAAAATCCTAGATCCAACATGCAGCATCTTGTATAAAAAGAACTGCACTAAGTATGATTCTGGCTGATATGAAAATTTAGGGTACTGGCTTGTCTTAGAATCCAAAGAAAATCCTTGAATAGTGTTTGCATTTGGACCTCGGAGCTTCCTTGCCTTGTTCCCCTCCCACAACTAGCAACCCAAGGGGAAAAATGATAGAAAAATGTGAAGCCTATTGCAATTCCATAGCTTCTCCCCATCCTCTGTTCTTTGGATGATACCTTATATTAATTGGCCTCCCTGCACCTCCACTTCCCCATATCTCTGTCTTTTTAGGAAAGGTGCCTTGATGATAACTGGATTTTTGTCCCTGATCTCATCTGTTCTTATGGGGATCTCTGGTGTGATCCATGCCTATGAATATACCATGTTTGCACGCTTCTATACTGGTATATGCACAGGTGAGTCAAGCTCCTCGATTTTCTACTCCATGTATGTATGTATGTATGTATGTATGTATGTATGTATGTAGGTAGGTAGGTAGGTAGGTAGGTAGGTAGGTAGGTAGGTAGGTAGGTAGGTAGGTAGGTAGGTAGGTAGGTAGGTAGGTAGGTAGGTAGGTAGGTACGTGCAGTGGTGCCTCGCATTATGACATTAATTTGTTCCAGTGAAATCACTGTAAAACAAAAAAGTCGTAATGCAAAAATAAAAAGCCCATTGAAATGCATTGAAACCCCTTCAATGTGTTCCAATGGGCTGGAAACTCACCGTCCAGCAAAGATCTTCCATAGGGCGGCCATTTTCGGTGCCTGTGCAACAAGGAATCCATCCCAGAAAACAGCGGGGAGCCATTTTGTTTACCCGATGGCCATTTTGAAACTGCTGATCAGCTGTTCTAATATCGCCATTTTGTGAAGAATCAGTTCCTGAAGCAGGGAACCGATTATCGCAAAGCGAAAAAAAACCCATTCAGACTTTCGTTTTGCAATCGCAAATGTGATTGCAAAAATATCATCGTAATGCAGTTTCGTTGTAATGCGGGGCAATGGTTAAGCGAGGCACCACTGTATGTATCTTAGAGATGGACATGAACTCCAAACCATGAACCATCCAATTTTTTTTAAAAAAATGAACCACAAGTTGGTTTCCTATTTTAAAAGGTTCATGCCCTTTAAAAAAGAAAACTAAACCCCATGTCACTGCCCCCTGTCACCATCCAACTGTGACCTGACTTCCCCTCCCTTCCTTCTAAAGATGGGGGCATCAGAGGTGCAAGAAGAGAAGGCACTGGCCAGACCAGGTAGGAATGCAATGGGGGGGGGGTAGTGGGAAGACGGGGTTGGAGAAAATTTTATTTATTTTATTTATTTTATTGAACTTCTACTCCACCCATCTAGACGAAAGGTCTACTCTGGACAGCATTACAAACTTTAAAACAGTAAAATACCAATAAATATGGCAGAAAGCGAGGAGGAATCAAAGAATCTCATAATGAGGGTGAAAGAGGAAAACGCAAAAAACCGTCTGAAGCTCAACATCAAAAAAACTAAGATCATGGTCACTGGTCCCATCACCTCCTGAGAAATAGAAGGGGAAGATATGGAGGCAGCGACAGATTTTACTTTCTTGGGCTCCATGATCACTGAAGATGGTGACAGCAGTCACGAAATTAAAAGATGCCTGCTTCTTGGGAGGAAAGCGATGACAAACCTAGACAGCATCTTAAAAAGCAGAGAATAGTTGGAGGATATATTCTCAGAAACTAGGAGGAAAATTCACACTACATGAATACCTTGCAAAGGATTCCTGTAGACAGAACTGAAGTCATATGTTAATATTTTAATTTGCAGGCATGTCGGCCAATTGGGTCTGAGCCTGAAATCTGAGGCTTCGGTACCAAGTCCCAAATGCAAGTCCAAGTCTTTGGTACCAAGTCCTGAGTCCCAAGCCCCAAATCCCTATTAAAAGCAAGTTTTTCCACCCAGAAAAAAAGGAGGGGTGGGTGAATTCAAAGTTGCAAATCAAGACCAAGTCATTGAAAAACAACAACAACCAAAAACCCAAGTTGAGTCTGAGTAAAGTCAACGGGAGTGACTTAAGTCTGACTTAACAGTGGGCCCTGCAACATGAGTCCCCATCTCTCACCTTGAGTCTTGTGTCCAGTTCTGGACACCACCCTTCAAGAAGGATGCTCACAAATTGGAACAAGTTCAGAGGAGAGTGACAAGGATGATTAGGGGCCAAGCCTTGTGAGGAAAGACTGAAGAAACTGGGCATGTTTAGTCTTGAGAAAAGAGGACAGAGGGGTGATAGGATAGCACTTTTCAAATACTTGAAAGGCTGTCATACAGAGGAAGGGGCAGGGTTTGTTCTCGATCATTCCAGCGTGCAGGATGCAGAACAACGGGCTCCAGTTACAGGAAACCAGATTTTTGATTGAATGTCAGGAAAAACTTCATAATTGTTAGAGCAGTAAGACAGTGGAACCAACTATCTTGGGAGATGGTGAGCGCTCCAACGCTGGAGGGATCCAAGAGAAACTTAGACAACCACCTGGTGGATATCCTTTGATTTGTATTCCTGCATCAAGCAGGGGTTGGACTTGATGGCCTTTTAGGCCCCTTCCAACTTCATTATGCTAACAACAGTATGCTAAGAATTATAGAAGCTATTAGAACCCATTGCAATCTTTCTTTCTTTATCCACATCAGAGTTCTGCACAATGTAACATTATGGATGTACAGTATATGATATATTAGCATGTTTGCAATGCAGCGATTCTGGAAGCGAAGGATCGGCCCACTGCACTTCATTGTTCAGGGGATGCTTGGATGTACTCACAATGTATTCCACTCTTCAGTTAGGCTCCTTTTATGTCACTGTAGTAATAATTTATTTATTTATTTATTCATTCGATTTATACCCCGCCCCCCTAGACAGCGTCTACTCGGGGTGGCTCACAAAATCATAAAATATCATTAAATGACGATAAAAATATTACAGTCATAGTCAAAGACAATCATAATCATAAAAATTTAAACAATAATACAGTATGATCAAGATGGGGAATGAAAGAACAGAAAGATAGAATTCAAGAATTGACAGGAGGGAAGGCCTGCCTGGAGAGCCAAGTTTTTAAGTGGCTCTTAATAATAATAATATAGTAATAATAATAATATAGACACGTTAATTGCCACTACTAGAAGAAACACATTGTTTTCAGTTTGATGATCTGAAGATCTTAGACTGATGATGAGCCATTATGTACACCCATTAAGGTTCTCCATGAAAATGCACGTATGTATCTGAACATCATGTCATGTGCATATTGTGATTTCTCCCCCCCCCACCCTTTCTTCATCTTTTTACCAGGTATAATCTCAAGTGTTGTCCCTCTATATATCGGTGAGATTGCTCCTAGAAACCTGAGAGGAGGCGGTGTCACAATACCCCTCCTTTTTTTGAACATTGGTGTGCTACTGGCCCAAATAGCTGCTCTTCGCGAAATCTTGGGCAATTCAAAAGGTACCTGGATGAAGTGACCCCTTTGGCTTGTAGGCGCTCAGATAATACCGCCCCTGTTGTTCACTGTGTTTCTATCATTGCTTCCTCTTCTTCCAAAGGTTTGCCATTCCTTCTGGGCCTGTCTGGACTCCTGCCATTAACTGAGCTTGCCCTACTGTTCTCATGTCCTGAAAGTCCGAGGTACCTTCTGATTCAGAAAAGGGATGAAAATGGCGCAAGAGAAGGTAGAGTATCTAAAATATAGAGAGAGCTGATGGTTGACCCACCGTTTTCCTCAGATCTTCTCACGAGAGCTCACTCTTAGAGCAACACCACAAATGATTGTAGGATCCCCATATTTGCAGGGGGATCCAAGCCTATCCACCCCTAGACACTGAAAAATGCAGATTATAGCAATCACTATAAACGCCTGGCCTCCTGTGGGAGGAAGTTCGGAATCTGGGAGCAGCGACAAAGAAAGCCTTCTCCCAGGTCCCCACTAAACATGTCTGTGATCTTAATACAGTGGTGCCTCGCATTATGACGTTGATTCATTCCAGCGAAATCGCTGTAGAACGAAAATGTCATAATGCGAAAATAAAAAGCCCATTGAAATGCATTGAAACCCCTTCAATGCATTCCAGTGGGCTGGAAACTCACCATCCAGCGAAGATCCTCCATAGGGCGGCCATTTTCAGTGGCTGTCTTGCGAGGAATCCATCCCAGAAAACAGCGGGGAGCTATTTTACTTACCCGGTGGCCATTTTGAAACCGCCGATCAGCTGTCCAGAAATCGTTTTGTGAAGAATCGGTTCCCGAAGCAGGGAACCGATCATCGCAAAGTGAAAAAACCTTATTCAGACCATCACAAAAAGATCGTTGTAATGCGGTTTCGTCATAATATGGGGCAATCGTAAAGCGAGGCACCACTTTACCTGGGTAGATTCATAAAGGGAGATGCAGTCCTTCAGTTTTTTGCCTGGAACTGGTACACAACATGGTTCCTATAAATATCCCGCCATTTATTGTGCAGCCACTCTGCCACTGTTCCCATTCAGCCTTGAAGAATCTAAGGGAGAAGAGAAATGTGGAGGATGAGATCGAAGAGCTCCGACAGGAGGACCTCGCCGAGAGGACTGAAAAGGCCATGACTACTTTTAGGCTCCTATCAAACCAAAACATGCGATGGCATGTCATCACTATCGTTGCCTTGATGGCCGGGCAGCAGCTTTCTGGCATCAATGCGGTAAGGAAGGCCAAAATGTCCCAGAATGACAAGAACCCAATCTAGGTTTGGTGCATATTGAAGTTCTCAGCACAGCGCTCAGAGGTGCCACTATGTATCAGGAATCTGAATATATATGAAATAACAGTACTGGCTTCTATCTCACTACCATATTGGTACCCCACAATGCCTCTGGGTTTCGGTGACAGAGTGGTTTACTTAGAGGTACTCTGGCCCTCTGGAAACAATGGCAGAAGAAGTATGATGGATGCTGCCTGAAGTGGTATCACCATTGATGCTGGTGGATGTGGGGCCAATGGGGAAAAAGATGGAGTAAGGTGCAGAAAACATGAAGTCAGGGAGGGCTGAGACACCCTGATGGGCTTTGGGAAGGTGAATGATAGTTGAGGCTCAAATTGAGAAGGATGGATGTGAGGAAGAAAGGAGGAAGATGGTTACCTGGGACATCCTGTGGAAAGGATGGGGTGGCCATAAGAACATAAGAGGCCTGCTGGATCAGGTCAAGGGCCCATCTAGTCCAGCTTCCTGTATTTCACTGTGGCCCCACCAGATGCCTCTGGGAGCACATGGGACAACTAGATACAGTGGTGCCTTGCAAGACGGGTGCTCCGTTTAACGACAAATCCGCATTACGAGGGTTTTGTGATGTTTTGAATGGGGGAATTTCACTGTGCGATGATCGGTTCCCTGTTTCGGGAACCAATTTTCGCTTCCCGACTATCAAAATAGCTGATTGTCGGGTTTTCAAAATGGCCACTGGGTGCTCAAAATGGCTCCCCGCTGTGTTTAGGAGCCATTTTTCGCTGCACAGGCACCTGAAAATGGCCGCCCCTATTGAGGATCTTTGCTGGATGGTGAGTTCTTAGCCAATTGAAATGCATTAACCAGGTTTTAATGCGTTTCAATGGTTTTTTAATTTTCACTTTACAACGTTTTTGTTCTACAACGATTTCGCTGGAACGAATTAATGTCGTAATGTAAGGCACCACTGTACCTGTCTCCTGATACCACTATCCTGCATCTGGCATTTGAAGGTCTCTTCTAAGCCTGGAGATGATACATCCCCATCATGGCTTGTCACCTGCGATGGACTTTTCCTCCAGAAATCTCTCCAATCCCCTTTTTAAAGGCATATAGGCCAGATGCCATCACCACATCCTGTGGCAAGGGGTTCCACAGACTGGCAACACGCTGATTGAGAATTAAACTCAGGATATAAGCCGAGTTAGGAGATATCAGGTTGCAAAGACACTATAACACTGAGAGAATAAAATTCAACATATTCTATTTATACATATACGGAAAGCATAGATTTCAGACATTCAACTGGTGGCATAACATAACATGATATAATAGGTAGTACAGAAATAAATGATCTGACCTACAGCAGATACCGTGTCCCATTTACACATATCCTTTATACATCTAGGGACCAGTCAGAAAATACATTACATTGCTTTCTCCAGCTGTACAACATCAAGTATATTTAACCTTGGTACACACCTGAATCTACTAGCACATAACATGACTTAGGTTAAATCAGCCATTTGACTTTCAACTATACAACATTCTATTTAATGCATTTTCAGATCAGAATCTCAACAAAAGAAACATTTTCTTTTGTCTGTTCCCATTCTCCCAACACTCAATTTGAGCAGATGCCAATGTCGAGGGGCCATGACCAGTGGCGGAAACAAAGCAGCTTCGGCTGCGTGCGGATCGCTGCACAGAGTGTAACAATGAGAAGGAAAGAAGCTAAAATAAAACTTACTTCTCTAGGACTTCTCTCAGAATACTACCAGATTAAGCACAGCCAAAACTGAAGCTTCATTTCCCTCCATGCTAAGAGTTTGAATTATTCTGATTCCAGGCCTACTATTATACAGAGAGGATCTACATGTCTACCAAAGTGGGAGCCGACAACGTCCGGTATATTGCCATCGCCTCAACGGCTGTTCTCTGCATCTCCATTTCTTTAGCGGTAAGCTTCTCCCTCCCTTCCTCTCCTGCTCTCTTGAGACCTGAAACCTCACGATTCTTTGAAGGACAAAGCTTCACGTCTTACTTCTGTACCAGTGTTATGCCAACACCATTGTGACGCCATCCCTCAGAGAAGCCTGGGACCTCTAGTTCCCTCAGAAGTCTCTCAGTTTTCTTTGCAAGAGGTCCTTTCCCAATCCGAGGTCACTCCAAATGTGTTTGGAATGCAATTGTAGAACTCCAATCCTTTATATTTGTGTTCCTTGACTCAAAGGTGCGGCAACCTTTGTGGAAAACTTAGCATTACTTTCCCATACATCATATTTGCACAGAGATATTTATTTAATTAATACCCCCTGAATGGCTTCATGTGACTTTACCAACAGCACCTACTATGCTTAACATAAAATTTAATTACTTTTCCACTGACTTCTGCCTCCCTTCCTCAAGGGGGCTTCGGCCTTGTCGCTGTTGTGCTCGACTATGGTTAACGGCTGTTTTTCCAAAGTGCTTTTCATGTTGTTTAATGTGTGGTTTATTGATTTTTTTTTTAATCTGATTTTGTTGATTCATCATCTTCCATCTCCTTTCTAAGTTCTAAATGGCTTTGGGTGTCTCAGATAATATCTTGTTCCACACAGTCCTCCCACCAAAACCTAGTCATTATTTTGGGAGTAAGCTTGAAAACAGGTGAACAAGTCATGTGAAAAGGTGCTTCCTTGACTGGAAAAAAACATCCATTTGTCTCCTCCCTATATCTTGCACTCTCAGTGAATTTTGTTATGATTGGTCATTGGAAGATAAACAGGGACTCATTTTGCAAATCCTGTGGACAAGGTATAGATCTCCAGGAAAATCCAGTTATTGGGGGGGGGGGGAAGAGTAACTGTAAGAAAGACACATTTTCCACAAAGTGGAAGTCAGCCCTGGAGCGCTGTTTGAAATTCCTGGGCCTTATAAAGCCTCAAGGTTTAGAACCTTCTCTGTCTTTATGCCCGCCTGTAGGATGCTCTGTTCCTGAGCTTTTATGATGTTTGTGTAGACTTTCAAAACTTGCTCATGAAGAAAGTGTTCGGTGAAAAGTTTTAACAGCCTCAAGTATTCCCTGTGGTTGCTGTTTACCCTGCTCTTGTGGTGACTTTATGTGCGGTTTAAAATTCTATTGATTCATCATCTTCCATACCCTCTCAGGGAAATGAGCAGGATGTAACCCTCAAAATAATAATAATAATAATAATAATAATAATAATAATAATAATAATAATAATAATAATAATAATAATAATAATAATAATAATAATAATAATAATAATAATAATAATAATAATAATAATAATAATAATAAATAGAACAATTATTCTAGCATACTTTTATTTTTATTTCTTTCATGGTAGTAAATGTGGCCTTCCCTCACTCCTATTTTATTCTCTCAAGAAGGCTGTATATGGTAAGTCAAGTCCGGAGACACATCCGTCTTTGACCTGATTGCCAATTGAATGGTCCAGGCCCCAGTTTGGAGTGCAAGCTGCTATTCCTTGCTTTCTCCTCATGGCATTTCTGTCACTCATGTCTTGGCGTTTATATTCTCCAGGTGACTCTTGCTGATTCCATGGGGCGAAGGTTTCTGCTCCTGATTGGATTCGGAATCTGTAGCATCATATGCATTCTCATCACCATGACCCTTGAAATGCAGGTCTGTACAAAGCAATTCTGCCAATGTGTGGACTCCCATCACAACTAGGTCCCCATACCACAAATTGCAATTAAAAAAAACTTTTGGCCACTAGAGGGCATGACAAGTCATTTCTGTAAAAAAAAAATTATTTTAAGAAGTGCTTGGGGTGGATGGGGCGTGAGAACAGGTGTGGAACTCTTCAAGTTGCAAGACCGGGTTTGCGTGGGGAGGGGGTTTACTTATCTGTCATACACACAGCCAATGCTTAATAGCACCCCAAATCAAGACACGGACTGCAAATTTGATCTAAGATGCATAGGAACAGGGCATTTCGGAAAGGCTGACTTTCTGTCGGACACATGTAAAGAAAAATACATGGGACAAAAGCTGGAATATAAAGTCCCTTAGTTAGTCCCTTTCGGTTTTGTGAAAAAGCATGCAGGGGATGATAAAGAAAGAATGGAGGCCCTCATTTTCAGATTCCCCTCCTGCCCTGGAAAGTAACTTTGATTTTAAATTTTTGAGACAAAAAAAAATCATCTCTACATTTTCCTTAGCATTTTTTGTTGGATTTTTTGAGACAACCATGCTATGGAAGAAAAGAGAGGACATCCATTGTAAGAGAGAACACCTGGAAATCCCACTCGTGCATAGTGATCTTGAGGCTACTTCAAATTTGTTTCCCTCTTGATTATTTCCATATCTCACCATGCTAAGACCTGAATCAGTGAGATTTCAGCTTTCCATGAAAGCAGGGCTTCAGTCTCATTTCTCTCTCCTTTTAAAAACCTTTTTAGTTTGCTTTTTTTAACAGAGATCTGCCAAACTGCGCACAGCATAATGTCTTTTCCAGTGAATCCTGCATAGGAAAGATGCCACTCTGTGCCGAAATTCTTATTTTATTTATTCATACATCTATATTCCACCCATCTAGTGCCAAGGAACTACTCTGTGTGGCTCATAACAGTTAAAAGACCACAACCCAGTCCCCAGATTTTGTGTGCTAGACTCCCCTTGGTATGCTGCTTGTGGGCAGGGAAGTAATAACTACTCATCAAATAGCAAAATTTGCTCTAGCAGCAAAGAAGGTATGTGCCAAACATCAAAAGTCCTAAGGAAGGAGTGAAGCTCTCTCTGTGTATGTATAAATATGCATTGTTAGTGTTGTTCTTTTGTGTTGTTGTTTATATACTGTTTCGACCTATAGTTTTAAAAAACAAAGCTTGCCACGTATGTAATGATCCTGCGCAGCTTGGTGTTTCTTCTCATCCCCCGCTAATAATAGTAATAAAAAGATGAATCATGACACAACTCAACTTCCAAGAAATCCTGAAAGAATTCCTATGAAATTTCTCCCAAGTAGGAGGTGGGTGGACAGGAATCTATCACAGAAAAATCTTACTGCAAAAGATAGAAGTGTGATTTCTCTCTCTCTCTCTCTCGCTTGCTCACTCGCTTTCTCTCTCAGAGCAAAAAATAGTGAACGCGACATCTCTCTCATCGTGCACAATTAAAACTGCGGTCATTTTTCCTCTAACAGGACACTATCCCGGAAATGACATATGTCAGCACCATTTTAGTGGACACCTTTCTCTTTGGACACACCTTGGGGCCAGGTAAGGCCTTGGACTGAGCTTCATGGGTGAAAGACATGTTATAAAAGCCAGGGGGCCCTCCTGAAAGAGCCTTCCCGCAAGGAGGTGAGAGGGATGGCTTGTAGACAAAGGGCCTTTTTGGCAGCTGCCCCCAGACTATGGAATGCCCTCCCAATGGAGATTCGTCTGGCGCCAACGCTGATTACGTTTTGGCGCCAGGTCAAAACTTGTTCCAGAAGGCTTTTAATTGAAATAATATCCACTGTGGGTCCTGATGGCAATTTTTAGAGCACCATATTTTTTTATTGTATTTTAATTGTTTTATCTTTTTATTGTGTTCAGATTGTTGTAAGCCGCCCAGAGACCTTTGGGTAGTGTGGGCGGCATATGAGTTAAATGAATGAATGAATGAATTAATTAATTAATTAATTAATTAATTAATTAATATTCAAGGATGTGAATTTTTCTCTGTCTACACAGGGCCTGTGCCTCCGGTCCTTACGGTGGAGCTATTCCTTCAGTCGGCCCGTTCTTCCGCATTTGTGATTGCAGGATTTTTGCAATGGCTCCTTAACTTTTTTACAGGAGTGTCATTTTATTATATAGAGGTGAGTGTTTTGAAGATCAGTTTAGAGGTAATGCATAGATTGCGTAAAGAAAGGAAGTTCAGCCCCATGTGCCATGTTTTCTTAAAAAAATAACCTAAATTCAGGGATAACTATACAGGCACTTGCCCTGCTGTTTGGTCCACTGTGGGAGGGAACTGGGTTCACTCCCTCTGTGGTGGTCACATGACATAATTGCTGGAGTGAACCATCCCACCCCCAGAACATACTTTTCTGGATCCCTGTCAGGGGATACTCTTTTTTAGTTGTGTGTAGGATTGGGTTTGTTTCCAACATGTGCAATCACTGGGAGATAAGAGTGATTTGGGGGAGATTTTTTTAAATTTCAGGGTTTTCTTAGGGGTTATGTTGTCCAAGTAGTGGCTTCTCAAATTAGAGTTTAGATGTTAATTGTAGTAAGCCCTGGTCTCCTCCATGGTCAAAGTCGACCAACCAGAAAATATGGAGAAGGAATCTTTGGAAGAGCCATACGTTTGCTTTCAGAGTATCTGGGGCCCAGCTCCAGGCTTTTCGAAGGCTTATGGCTACTGTTGACTGCCCATCTTCATGTTCCAGAGGTCTCGTGAGGCACAGAAATGTGCTGTATTTGTGGTATCGAACCTCAGATCCTGAGACTGACAGAGAGAATTCGGCCTCTTGATCATGTTCAGTGCAAAGAACCTCACCTCTTGCATTTTTTTTGGGGGGGGGGGACTTACTTAATAGAACAGCAAGACTTCCTTCCTCTGTCTGAAATTGTTATTTCCAGCCAGTGAATTGGGTTATAAATGTGGATTTTAGCCTTACCCTTATACCAGCCTCCAGCATTGCGTGTGAGGAATTAAAAAGAGAGGGGGAAAAGTTACCTTGAGCTCTCTGTGGGGAAATGAAGGGTATGTAAATAACCCGTGCGTCTCTCACTTTTCCCTTCCTCTTTTGCAAAAACTAGACACGTATCGGACCCTACAGCTTCCTCATCTTCTGGCCTATCTGTGTAGCCACCTTTTCTTATGTCTTCAAGATGGTTCCTGAAACAAAGGACCGGACATTTCTGGATGTCAGGAGAATCATGGCCATCCACACAGCCAGGAAGATCCAGGTCCAGGCGCCGGCGGGAAAATAGAATCTTGGGCACTGTTCTTTGTAATTTTGATTTATTTGTTTTGAAATTCATTTTTTGTAAAAAAACAAACAAACAAACAAACAACAACTCAGCAACACCAATGGAGTCCTTCCTGTTATCTTTGGATTGTCCTAGCTTTGTTGACAAGGCGATAATGGCGGGTTTCGTTCTGGTTTAAAACAACAACTTCTATTCATTTTCAGTTTGCACTGATCTGATGCTGTAAAAGGAAGAACATTTCAAAAAAGTAAAGACCTTGAAAGCCTGAGCAGATGTTTTTGAAAACTGTTCAGCACTATGTTACAGCCTAACCGTAGGAAGCTACCCAATCTGGCACCTATTGACCCGCATCCTGTAGATCAAGGGTTCCCAATGTTGAGTAACCCAGATGTTCTTGGACTGCAACTCCCAGAAGCCCTGGCCAGCACAGATGGTGGTGAAGACTTCTGGGAGTTAGAGTCAAAGAACACTTGAGTTACCCAAGGTTGGGAAACATCTGTAGAGCACTCACAGCGTAGCAGAGCAATTCAAAATCAAACCTTTGTAGCTGACTGTCTGTCATGTTCTGCTTCAGGAAATTACCCTGAGCCTTCTTGCAGACCTGGAGGCTTGATCAACAGCCAGAGAGAAGTGAAAACTGCTTATATATATCCCCTTAGCCATCTGGTGTTCTTAGATAGGATTCTCCCTACTGTGTCACTATCGTAGGAAAGGAAACCCACTAATATTACTAAGGGAATGTCAATTTCTTGCAAAATCCTATTACATAACTTACGCCTGCTGAAGAGTGAAATCACCAACAGAAAGCAATTTTCTATAATCGAAAGCTTCCTACTTTTGTCCCACGGCTTTTCTGACTCCAGTGTAATCAAATCACATGGAAGCTGTGGGACAGAAGAGGGTGGTGTTTTGTTTTGTTTTATAATCAGGGTTCTTGCTCACATAATGAGCCTAAACATGAGCAGGATCTTTCTCCTCTTTAATCACATCCTTGTTCACATGAGCAAAGTGGCAAAGTATATGTACTGGGCTAGTCTCAACCTCGAAGCCATGCTGCTGATTCTCAGAGAACAATTGCCTAGCACTTAGGGTGGCCTCATTCTGCTACCTATCTTAACTAATGCCTCATCACATCCCTTTTCTTCCTTTTGTTAAAACCCAATGGAGAAATTTAGAAATCTAACCCCTGTATCCGATATCAGGAACATACCCTTTTATTTCCAGGCAAAAGATTTTTTTAAAAAAAGATCTAATTTTATCTAGTAAAGGAACTAGAAAATTAATTATACAGAAGATTAGTATGACTGTCTTGTAATAAATGGACACTGTGGAAGACATGAGTGATTGAAAATGTAATATGAATCAGACCTCTTCCAAACTGGAACTCTTAATATTTATATGATTCATTTAATAGAACTCCAATTTATTTGGGGGTACATCCATATTAATAAGTAGCCAAGTATCCTGCTCTCAAATTGACCGTATTTGAAAGAGCTTCATTATGCACAGAATTATTTAAGAGCTCTCTCTCTCTCTCTCTCTCTCTCTCTCTCTCTCTCTCTCTCTCTGTGTGTGTGTGTGTGTGTGTGTGTGTGTGTGTGTGTGTGTGTGTGTGTGTGTGTGTGTGTGTGTGTGTGTGTGTGTCCTGTAACGTATCTAGTTTGAGTGGGTAGTCTATATCCCTTTAAGAAATATCACTCAAAGAATAAAACAGGCTGAGTTTGGACAGAGTTTATGTTGCTGCACTTCTGGGTTTCTAATTCCATTTTTGGGGGTTTGGGATGAAGTGATGCATCTTAAAGGAGAGTAAAAGAGGTGGCGAGTCCTGAAAGTTTTCTGAAAATCCAAAAAGAGGGCATGAAGCTAAAATGTTTGGCAATGAGTATTTTAATATAATACGAGACATATATAATACCAGACATGTACTGAGCACAAGATAAAGTGAGATATGAGAGCTTTCAATCCGGGATAGTAGATTTTTGTACAAATCTCTCAAAAAAATTACTTTAGGGAAAGCAAATTTCGCCTTCCCCAACCATAAAAATATCTGTTACAAATGATAAGTTAGGGAGACAAATGTCCATCAATGTTTTTTTTTAAAAAAAGAATCAGACAAGGCCTCAAACTCTGCACCAAAGGGGTCTAGCTGAGAAATGCCTGAACACATTTCTTTGAAATTAGTCAAACGTCCTTCAGAAAAAGCTACTGCACAAGCACATATTATTTAAGTCTGTCCAAAAGAGAAAAGAATGGAACAGCCGTTGGATGAAGATACACAAAGTCCAGAATTTACTGGGGAAAAATGTGGTTTCAGTCCTGAAAGGAGGTGGCTTTCTAAGTACGCTGGGTTAAAATGACCCTCTTTCCAAAGTAGCTTGATCTCAACTAGGCATGTGTGGTGGACCCAATGTGTTATATTAGATTAGGCATCCTTCAGTCTCGAGAGATTATGGTAACGTGTTCTGAATAGAGGTCTTGGAACAGCGTCTAGTGTGGCTGAGAAGGCCAATTCGAAAGTGACAATCCTTTCCACACTGAAGACAAATACAATCTGTCCCCTGTCCAGCTCCCTGGTTTTGCTGGTTTCAGGACTGCCTCTTTGCCTCGGCCTGCTGGACAAGGGTCTCTTCAAATTGGGAGAGGCCATGATGCAACACCTGCCTCCAGGCTGAATGATCAGATGTCAGGGTTTCCCATCTGTTGAGGTCCATTCCTAAGATCTTCAGATCCCGCTTGCAGATATCCTTTTATCGCAGCTGTGGTCTCTCTCTGGGACGATTTCCCTGCACTAATCCTCCATACAGGAGAAAGTATATCACCCCCCCCCCCCAAAAAAAGAGCATCTAGATCAGAGCCAAGGTGCCTTAAGTCCTTCAGGAAACAATGTGAGCTGCTCCATCCTGTGTCATTCTCTGTGCAGTTCTGGATCTCTCAGAGAAGATAAATGACTATGTCACTTATCAACTCAGAGCCCATACAAGAACCACTCTTCCACAATAATGCACACACACTTGGTCCTAATTGCAAAATAGCATTTTGATCAAGTTAAATTAACACAGCAAAGTGAAAAGAGAAAGGAAAAAAAGAATAGTGACACAAGTTTTTCTCCTCACACTACAGCTCTGCAGGATTACTCTTGTATGCAGGCATGCATACACACACACATTTGTGCCTGCACATGCATGCACGCAAACATCCTGATTGCTCCATGGTTTCAGTCTCTGGGTGCAGAGGTTGGGAGCTTGATTTCCTACTGTGCCTCTTTGACAAGGGCTGGACCTGATGATTCATAGGGCTGGGATGACTGTCAATCTATCCAGCACTAAAAACAAAAAATACCTCCTGCCTCAGATTTCAGAGAGACCCCTGCCTCTCTGCTTTACAGTTTTTTCCTTCCTTTTCTTCTTTGTAGATTAAAGTCAGCCAGTTTGGTGTCTGCTAGTAGTCTGTTAAGGCTTGTTGCTGAGAGGCACTCATGTTGATTCCTAGTTTGCTGTCAGTAAATGAATTTTTTTTTATTCTTTCTCATACAAATCTCTCAGAGCAAGTTTTTGAGACTGTAAGTGCCAGTTAATGACAGAAAAGCGGTGGTCTACTGTGGGGAACCTGAGACTAATTCTGCTCTGCAAGTCACTGCACTTCTGCTGTACAGCTAAAGGAACTTAACCAAAATTCAATTATCTGCAGCAGAAGCTATCTTCAAGTCACCTCACATAATTTCCTGAAAAAGGGGGAATATACAATCGGGAAATGAATTACAAGGAGTAGAAATATGAAGCCTAAGATTCTACAATGTGTTTGAAAATCTAAGCATTGTTCATGCCTGGCTATCTTTGGCTCCATTCATCTCTAAAACAATCAAAGTCTCTTAACCTTTTAGGGCAGTTCTGAACTACCTTTTCAATGAAGAACAACCAGGCATGGCAATATCATAACACATCCCAACCTGTTACATGAGCTCATTTTCACATTCAGTTTCAGTGTAATTGTTTCATTCATGGAGAGCTTTTGTTAACTCTCCTGTTACCTCTTTCCTCCAAGTCCTCATTGTCAACCTCTTGCCTGCCAATGCAGAAAGCCCAGCCTATTGATTTTAGGAGGCAGAGATGAACAAGTTTAAGTACCTCCCCCAGTTGCTGAGACCTCCTTCTGTCTAAGTTTTCTTGTGTGACCGGTACTGGGAAGTGTTCTCCAGCACCAGGGGCTTGGACCGCAGAGGGGCATGTGTTATCCTTGACTTGATTCTGACCAAGAGAGATGGCTTGGTGGGCGAAGTGGCAGTAAGGGGAACTCTAGGTGAGAGAAACCATGACCTTCTCAAATTCTTGATTTCAAAGGAAACGAAAGCAGAGTGAAGCCGCACACGTCTACTGGATTTTTTTTTAAAAGCCAGTTTTAATAATCTCAGAACAAGATTAAGTAAGGTCCCATGGAGTTTTTTGGTTCATAATTTGGTCCATGCCCATCTCTAGACATGAATGATTGAGGGACGGACTTAAAATATCTTTAATGTATTTTCCAGGCAAAAGGATTCCTAGAGCAGTTTGTACCTCCCTCTGGTACAACATGCAGGAAACTGAGTCAGACCTGTAAATGGGACAGGGCAAATGTGTGGGACCTTGACTCAGGCAATAGTTCATAATTTTGGGCCCCCCAGGCATTCCTAGATAAAAACACCCAGAAGCCTTCACCAACTACCTGTGTGGGCTAGGATTTCTGGAAGTTGTAGTCCAAAAACACCTAAGGACCTAAGGCTGGAAACTACCAGACCCAGAGCACTGAAATTTGAAGAGCACCACAAATTGCAGCTGGGAGGATGAAAATCTGCCTGAAGATATTTACTGTTGAAAGGGCACAAGTCCAGCCACTGTGGACCCATAAATTGTTGGGGTTGGTTTGGCAGAGTTTGGTGTGAGGAAAATTAAGTGTAGCTACACAGCAGGTACAAATGGTTCTGGCAGGAACATACAGATCCTTTATTTGTTAGTTTACCTCAACTGGCACTTACCGGTATTTGTTTCAATACATTCACTCAGAGAGTATGGTATGAATAGGAACAAAAGATTTCATTTTACTCACAGCTCTTCTTGACTTCTACACTCTGCCTTTGTTTCCTTTGAAATCAAGAAGCCCTAAGAGGAATGGCAGCACTCTTTGCAGACTTTGGACCCATTTCACCATCTCCTCCTCCTCCAACTTTGTTTTACCATAGGACTTGATGATCTTAGTGCTGCTGGGATTCTAAGCCCATTGACCGGCATTCCCTTCATGCTCCTTCCCATGCTCAGTTGGATGAGCATTTTCCTCATCCACTCACAGAAGGATGGAATCATAGAGTTAGAAGGGTCTATAAGGCCATTGAGTCCAGCCCCCATCTTAAGACAGGAATCCAAGCCAAGGCAGATCTGACAGACGGTTGTCCAATTTTTTCTTGAATGTCTCCAGTGTTGGAGCGCTCACCAGTTCCTTGAGGTCATGGGTTCAATTGTTGTACTGCTCTAACAGTTAAGACATTTTTCCTCATATTCAGCCAAAATCTGGCCTCCTTTAACTTCAGCCCATTATTGTGTGTCTTGCACTCTGGGATGATCAAGAACAGATCTTGCTCCTCTAAATGACAGCCTTTCAAGTATTTGAAAAGTGCTATCCTATCTTCCCTCAGTTTTCTTTTATCAAGATTAAACACCCCCCCCCCCTTTTTAAGTCCTTCACAGGGCTTGGTCACCAGTCCCTTGATCATTCCACAATTCCTCTGAGCTTTCTCCAGTTTGTTGGCATCGTTCTTAAAATACCATGTCCAGAACTGGACACAATACTCAAGGTGAGGTCTAACCAGCACTGAATTATGGGGAACTCCCAATCCTTGTTACTGTGAGGTTGCAAAGGTCCACCCTCACGGTTCAGATTTTGTCTCATAAATCCCAGGCAATGGGATGCTGCTAACCATTATGACGGGGGAGAGGAAGGGCAAGGAGACCAAACCCACTGTGCATTCCTCTCCCTCATAAGTGCTGTCTACAAACATCATCCATTAGACAACTGCAGGGATTGGCTGAGATCTATGTCTAGGGTGATCAGATCAGCAGCATCTCATTCTCTGAAATTTCAAGGTTAAAAACAAAGAGCAAAAGTGTACCTTTGTGTTGTCATAAAAGTGGAGAGAGAGAGAGAGACAAGTGAGGGCTGGGAAGGGAGACAGCATTGCTTCTGGAAGAGTTCACTGTGGAACCAGAGAGAAGGAGACCCACTTCCTGCTTGTTCCCAATGGCATGATGGGTCCATATGATCCAGTATGCCACAGACAATGTCTACAGAGATTTCGTAACTGATGTCCATTCGCTTCCAAACGTTATGCCATTTGTGTAGCTGCAAAATAGCAAAGCAAAGTGGGCTGCTTATACAGCCCCATAGCACTCTCTAGGTGGTTTACAATTTAATTACGCAGGCCAGACATTGCTTCCCCAGCAAGCCGGGTACTCGATAGGATCGTAACAAATAAAAGAAAAATGAAAACAACGGTGCTAGCCAATCTATCCCAGGAACTTTTTCAAAAACTATTTTCAACTAAAATGAACAAAATTACTTGGAGCAGGCTGTACGTTAGATAACACTGAATGTGCGTACGTGTGCATCTGTGTGAGTGTCAAGCTATAACGAAGTGTGAAAGGAAGTGGGTGGCCATAACTCACCTTCTCCCTCAAAAGGGGAAAGAAGAAGCTGTTCACACTCTTGCATGGCAGCATCCCATGAAATAGAGAAACATCATGTCTATAATAGCCCTACATGGAAATTCTCACCCCCTGGGAAGTTAGATTCATGGGAGCATGGTATCATATGTTTGTGAGGCATGGGGGATGTTTGATGAATGGTTTACCATTGCTGCCCGCTAGTGAGTTTTTATGGGCAAGAAGGGATTTGAACCCAGGTGTCCTGAATTCTAATCTGACACTCTACACATTACACCACCCTGCCTTTCTTAATTATTGCTGCACTATAGGTAGGCCTCCTTCTGTCTCGAGAGACAATGGTCACGTGCTCTGTATGGAGGACTTGGAACAGCATCTAGTGTGGCTGAGAAGGCCAATTGAGGAGTGACCATCCCTTCCACACTGAAGAAAAATAAAATCTGTCCCCTGTCCAGCTCCCTGATTTGGCTGGTATCGGGACTGCCTCTTTGCCTCGGCCTGCTGGACAAGGGTCTCTTCAAATTGGGAGAGGCTGCGATGTACTGCCTGCCTCCAGGCTGAATGCTGAGACGCTGCACTATAGACAGCCCAATTCAGCATTCCATAAGGCAACTTAAAAAAATTAAGAGATGCTCCGAACAAAAAGTTATAACTTTGAATCTGCCATTCACACATGTTGAAAAACAGCCCTGACAACTGCTTTGTGTTTGGGTGAGAAGTGGTGAAGTGATGAAAAAAGGAGTCAGCTTCTGGTATTTTTCCTTGTGCTATGTCACTTTGTAAGTGGTAGTGAGCAGAAGAGGGGATCCCATAGACCATCTTGACAGTTGCCATTGGTGTTGTCAACATTCAGGCTGCCCTTTGCTAGATGAACCCTGGCATCCTTATTCCTGCTGGCAACATGGATTCAATATTGCACAGCTATAGTGGGCCATTTCCTGGCTTTTTGAATTATACAGAAGCACAATATCCCACATTCATAAACAGGTAGGTGTTTTGAAGAACTGAGTATCCTGATAAACTGGCCATATCTTAGCATTCTTAATATCTATGTCATTTTAAAACACTTGAAGGGATCCCACATGGAAATGGAATGAGCTGCTCTTCTGTGGCTCTGGAGGGTAGAATCTGAACTAACGAGATGTCAGTTATAAAGGGATGCTAACTAAACACTGGGAAGAAATTTCTGACAGTAGGAGCTCCTCAAGAATGGAATGGACATCCTCCAAAGGTGGTGAGGGTTGATGGGTTTTTTTTACACAAATTCCATGGATATGTCTTGGAAACACTTTAACAGTGGATCTCATGTGTCACAGGAGGTTGGACTTCAGAAGATTTGGCATCCCTCCCAGCTCTGCAGTTCTGTGATAAGATGGTTTTTTTGACCAGGGGAGTGATGGTCACACTGGCTCTGTCCATCCCAATTTCTGTTAACAGGACATGGGTTGGAGAGAAAACTTCTACAGTGCAGGAACTGCACCGTCTGGGCTCCCAACTGTCAACAGCGCCTTCTAGAATCTTCTTACATCCTTTCTCTGATTGGTTCTCATAATGCCAACAAAGTTCCGAGGGCTTTGTCTCAAAGGAAAATGGAGTTTGGCTGAATTTCTCCCTGCTCCTCAGTAACCAAAGGCTATGGTAAGTTTATTGACATGCGGGCGGGGACGTTCGAAGACTTGCAGTCCAAGAAAATACCTTTTTTCTCTATTACTGAGCTGTTTATACAATGAAATCCAAAGACTCTGAAATAACAGCACCTGAATTCTCTGAATTGTCTCACTAAGTGGAAATGTTTATGGGATCACAAAGAGGGGCAGCCCTAACCTTCGGCAGAGGGAGACAACTGATTTTGGATGTCATGAAAGAGCACAAAAGTGTTTGGTTATTCACTTCATTCTTGGTTATGTCATCTATGGCCTTATGCACTGAAACAGTTTGCCTGACATTGCATAGTAGGGATGGGATGTTTTGAATTAATGATATCCCAGTCCCCAAATTAGGTGGAAGTACCAACTTGGTGGGACCCTTCGCTCCATCCAAATTACGAGACCAGGCGCCCTAAAATCAGCAGGAGGTAGAGGAGCCCTCTTATCTGCAGGCCATTTCTGTGGTTGCTTTTGCAAACTTTTAGAAAAATGTCCCACTGCATTGTGGGAATCGTGAAGATTCCTTGCCCCTTGCAATAGCACATGGGGGGACCCATTCCTCAATGTACCTTGGTTGAGTTGCAGAGAATCCGTTTGACTCTGACAATGCAACAGGGCACTTTGCTAACAGCTTGAAGCAGCACCAGAGTGACACAGAGGTAAGAGGACTGTACTGCCCTGGGGGAGTTTCCACCAAATTATAGGACTGGAAGTCTGTCAGTTTTGAAAATCCCACCCCTATTGGTTAGTGAGAAGTCTCAGGGCTGATTATGTGTTCTTCACAACCTGCAGTCAGATCTTCATGCTAGTGACAGACCATTCATTCTTGTGAAGGCAATGGTGATCTCTCAGAAACTACCTCAGAGTGCCCACCAGACTAGCAGATATGAATAAACTATGGAATGAGGGATTGTTATCTGGCAGAAATAGAAAGGCATTTGGTAAATGAAATTTTATCCCAGGATTGTTATGGAGATTGATGGAGAAGATCCGTGAGTGGTTTCCCCACTCCTAGCTGAAAAAAAGGAAAATTATATTCCAAAAGTAGGCAAAGTATGTGTGGGCTTATATAAGGCGATGAGCTGCCTCTGTCCAAATTACTGGGTGGACTGCATCTCCAAAGCCTGCCTCTAACCAGAGGCTGCCTCACAAATTTTTGCCATGATTTTTGGGGGACATTCGTTTATAATTTTTTTCTGCACTGTGTGCAAGTTACTGGTGCATACCTGAAGAAGTGATTTTTAAATCACCAAAGTTTGCATTAATAGTTTGATTGTGTGTTGATGTTTTTTTGCAGTCTAATAAAGGTGTCACATTCTTCAACATTTATATTGTGCAAGGATCATATGGCTGCCTTTGAATTTTGTTAAAAACAAGGATAACCTTTGGCTATGATGAACTTTAACTTATGATGGTGGTCACCACAAATATAGTCCACAAATTTAGACCCAAATGCTTTGGGTCATTCCTGATCATCAATGTTCTGAATTTAAGGACATCCCTCCCCACCCCATGATAATTCCATTATCAAAAGATTGATTGATTGATTGATTGATTGATTGATTGATTGATTGATTGATTGATTGATTGATTGATTGATTGATTGATTGGCTTTTTACCCCACCCCTCTAGACCATGTCTACTCGGGGCGGCTTACAAAATAAACTGGCACAGTAGAAAAAGATAAATAAAATCATAAAAATTTCGATTGCAATTTCAGTTAGAACAATTAATTTAAAGAATAGAGTGCCAAGATGGAATAGCATAAAAAGGGGAAAAATGAGTAAGATTTAGTTGACTGGAGGGAAGGCCTGCTTGAATATCCAAGTTTTTAACTGGCTTTTAAAAACACCCAGCGAGGGTGCCAGCCGAATTTCTGTTGGGATGGTATTCCATAGCCGAGGGGCCACTGCCAAGAAGGCCCGGTTTCTTGTTTTTTCCTTCCGGGCCTCTCTTGACGTCAGACCCCTCAGCCATCCCTGCTGACTATGTCGGGTGACTCGGGTAGATCTGGGTGGGAGAAGACAATGGATTAATTAAAAAAAGCATGGGTGAGGATCAGTGTATCCACATAGATAGAACCTTTTCTCTAAGGTCAAAGGCAGCCACCTTTGAAAACCACAAGATGCACAGCTGGACCATTGCGCTTATGTTCCACTTGTAGACGTATTAGAGATTATCCTTAGCTGATAGAAACACATGCAGGGGTATTCTTATCTTCTTAAGAGAGATGGAAGATTTAATGCTCTTCTCACAAGATCATGCTGTTAATTTGCCTATAGGTGAACTTCATTTCTGACCCTGTCAGGAGAAAGCATGGAGAAACCACAGGAAAACAAGCAGGGAGTGCGCAAAAACACACAGAGAGTGCAAGGAAGCCCGGGAACAGAAAGAAAAGAAACAAAGAGTCCACAAGAAAGCACAAACAGTACCCCAAAAGGCATACCGAAAACACATTCAGTAGCAGAACCGGTAGCAAAAGCACATCCCAGTAAAACGGTGAGCTTAGAGGGAAGGTTTGTCCAAGTGACTTGATCTATAAGATGATGGAAAACTACATTCGTGGTTAATTGCTGACCAGGTGAAAGCTACAGCTGATGCTTAAGTCTACATTGTTTGAAACCATGTTTGAGTCGGCATAGTGTAAATGCTCAGGCGGCCAACTTAGTGCAATCAGTTGCATTGTTCATGCCTTGACTGTGCAGTTCATGTTGCCGTAGCACAATCAATGGCAATCAATTGCACAATCAATTGCACAGTTCTTGGTTGTGTGCTTCACAGCTGCATTGTTAATCATGCGGTTCAAGTCACAACTGAATTGTATGACAAGCCTATGGAAGTGCTTCATGAATATTCAGTTCTTCAAAACACCCTCTGGTTTATGAATAGGGGATATTATGCTTCCTGGATCCCCAATTCAAAAAATGCCAGGGAATGATACAATATTACTACACAATGTCATGCCCACATTGTCAGCAGGAAAAAGGATGCCAAGCTTCACCTAGCAAAGGACAGCCTGAATGTTGACAACACCAATGGCAGCAGTCACGATGGTCTACAGGATACCCTCTTCTGCACACTACCATTCGCAAAGTGACACCAAGCAAGGGAAATATCAGAAGCTGACTCCTTTTTTCATCAGTTAACCACTTCTCATCTAAACTCAAGCAATTGTCTGGGCTGGTATTTTTTTTTACAATTGTGACTGTGCTAAATTTGGTGCTTATCCAAAGTCCAGTTTCAAAATTATATATATATATATTGTTTAGGATGCCCACATGTTTACAGTTGCCTTGTAGAATGTTGATGTGATCTGCTGCACAGTATCTAATGCACACTCTCGTGCAGCAATAATCAGTTCCGCTCTATCCTATTTTCCCTGCTGCTTCCATAGTTTTCCATTATGCATGCGTAGCTGGGCAACAGAGTTCCAGCAATTATCATTTTATTTATTGGCTATAACATTTGTTCTCCACACTATAGATTTCAGGACTGGTTAGCATCAGTAGTATACCTTAAAGGAATGTTTTAAAACATGTTTTGGGGGGGGGGTTAGTTTCCTCTCTCCCCAGACACAAACTTTTAAAAAAAAATTAACTGGTTCATGGTTGGTTTTTTAAAAAAGAGTTCAGATGGTTCACAGTTCATGGGTAGCCACAAAGCACCATTTCTGTTGCCCATGCCCATCTCTAGAACCAACCGCTGGGGCTGCCTTTGACCACTGTCAGGTGACAGTGGAGAAGAGTTTTTTTGTTACAGTATACAGTGGTGCCTCGCATAGCGATTGCTCTGTTTAGCAACAAAATCACTTTGCGATGGACTTTTTGGCATCACAAAAGCGATTGCTTTGCTATGGTCCCTATGGGCTATTTTCGCTTTGCGATGATCGCAGGGAAGCGATCATTGCAAAGCCTCAATTTTCGGCCAGCTGATCGGCGGTTTCAAAATGGCTGCTGGAAAAAAAACATGGCTGCCCGCTGTGTTTTTGCATGGATTCCTCGCTTTAGAGGCACCGAAAATGGCAGTGCTATGGAGGATCTTCGCTTAAAGGTGAGTCTTCAGCCCACAGGAACACATTAATTGCATTTTAATGCGTTTCTATAGGCTTTTTTATTTCGCTTAGCGATGTTATCACTTAGCAGCGATTTTTTTGGCACGAATTAACATCGCTAAGCGAGGCACCACTGTAGTACATATAACATACAGTAGTTTAGTAAATTCTCTTGTTATGAATCATTTATAAACATGTTGCTAATGTTTTTTATAACATGTGTCCCTGTTATATCTGTGACAGCCCTGCTCAGCTGAAAGTGTTTGAAAAAGATGTTAGGATGAACTAAACATTAAAGCCCATTAGGGCATTTATTCTAAATTTTGTTGAAACAAAAGAAAAAAAGTTACGGAAATGATTTTGGGTACAGTTTACTAAATTATCCAAACAGGTCAAAAGTGACTTTTGTGGATAGTCTGAAGGACTGTCCCCTCTCTTTCTCCTAGAGTTGTTACTGTGCTAGATGCAAACTATTACCAAATAAAACTGCCTTATCCAGTCCTTTGCTGCTCTTTTCCACAGAAGCTGCCAAAAAAGCTCATTTGGATTTCTTTGATTTCTACCTTTTTATCGATGCAATACGGTTACAACATTTGGATTGTCTACTCTCCTACTGTGGTAAGAGAGAGGGTCCTCTGGTTTGGATGATGTCTTAAGGCATGGGGAGTTGACTAAACCTTTGTTATTAATAATTAGGAGGGGCAATCTGCATTTTTGTTATTTATCCATTCTTTTCTTTTTGGTAACAATGTTTGGGAAGAATAGCACTCATCCCATTAATATGTGGTTGCTTTTAAAAAAAACAATCCTCAAGGAAAAAGATGTGCAAGCTACAATCTGTGTAATGCATGCGCCTCTCCAAGCAATACAAGATAGAACATCTTGTTGTTTACGTCTTGAGCCTATTCCTCTTTATCTATGCTTCTCAGGGACGGTGTGGGACTCTACCTGCTTAACATCTGCTTGGTTAGGCACGGGATCTCTCTTACATACTACATCACTCTGTGCAACCACAGTTTTACAACCAAGTAGAAGCCATTGTTCAGAAAGATCTGAGGGCTTACCTCCTATCCTAGAGGCTAAGTGAAGAATTTCAACCAAATGGCACATCTCTGCCATGACCATCTTGGGACTTCCCATTCAAAATACCCCATACCCAAGGAACTGAACTTTATTCATGAAAGCTTGTGTCGGATGTTTGATTTTTTAGTGGTCTAAATAAAGGTATCATCTCATCTAAATTTGGACTGTGCAAATAGAGTTACCTTAATTCATTCATTTCTCCAATCATGATCAAAATCTTGTTTGATAGTGTAGGATAAACGGTGTTGTTTCGGGAGGGTTAATTGCCACAGCTGATGAAGTCAGTGTGGACAACATCCGTTTTGCACTGAATCATGCAACTCTGCACTGACTTTGTAATTTGTAGCAGTTCACTGTCAAAATTTATGCTATTTATATTCAGCTGGCAAGAGGATTTTGGTGGATGAATATACACCTTTTTGTAGAAGGATCATTTACTTTCAATAATTTCCCTCAGGTGAGGAGGATTCCCCTGGCAGTACAATAAGGCTCAACTGGCTTCATAAAGCAGATATGACAAAGACAACATGGACATCTTTATTGACCCCGCATAATGCCTGTTAAACCCCCTTGCTAGCTACTGATGTAAGCAGTAGATTGAAATGGGTCAATTCAAGTTGATTCTGATACAAATAGAATAAAGCTCAGATTTTTGATTACGTTGATACATGTCCAGGACAAAGTGGGACATCTTGGCTGCTTTCAGGCATTCTGCTTTGGAGCTGGGCTTGAAAAGACCAAAGTGGGTGGAGAAAAGGAATCTTGCGGGTAACCACAGTTTGTGACATTGCACCCTACTCTTCCTGCATGAGGCCATTCTTGATCACAAAAATATCTCTTGAGGCATCCGCCTTTGCTTGCAGTTTCTCAGCTTTGTAGAACGTCATCCAGCGTGTGCCTCAAATCTGAAAAAAAACACAACCCATTGCTGAATAATAACCACTGAATGGCAGAGACTGGTAATGGGGAAATGTGGGTTTATCTCTGCCAGGTCTTCTACACGTCATGTTTTCAGGTAGGCAGCATCATGGATTTTCATGTGGGGTGGGACAGAGGCCAAGTTGTGTGTGAGTCAAAAATGTGCATCTTATAAATATGGATTACCAGCAGGTGGGAGTGGCTGTAGGGCCCTCATAAATACAGTGGTGCTCCGCTTGATTCTTACCTGGTTGTATGACGAATCTGCTGTACAATTAGTTTTTTGTGATCGCTATTGCGGTTGCAAAACGATATTTCAGTGGGGTTTTTCATTTGACGACGATCAGTTCCCTGCTTCAGAAACCAGTTTTTTGCTTTACGATGATCAAAAACAGCTGATTGTTGGGTTTTCAAAATGGCTGCTCACTGTGCAAAACGGCTCCCCGCTGTGTTCAGGATGGATTGCTCACATTACAAGCACTGGAAAATGGCTGCCCTACGGAAGATATTCGCTGGATGGTGAGGTATTTCACCCATTGGAATGCATTAAATGGTTTTTAATGCATTACTTTCGCTTGACGATGATTTTGTTCTACAGCAATTTTGCTGGAACGGATTATCGTCGTCAAGCGGGGAACCACTGTATTTCCTTGTTGGACATAGAAGTGCTATATAATGTGTGGACTATACCAACCATGGTGTATTCCTTTCCTAGCTCCTGCAGGACTTTTACAACATATCAACATATGAAGAGTTGATGGATCCAGATTCACAGACGTTCATGATGTCGATCACCATTGCTTTGTTCCCACTTGGAGCCATATTTGGGGCACTTGTCTTTGGCTATTGTGCGGATAGGTTTGGCAGGTATTATGTTGACATATAAAGCCCTTCATGGTTTAGGATCTTGCTCCTTGTCTGCCTCTCCTTTCGATGTCTACCCATCCCACCTGCACTTCATAAGTGCACAAGTGGCAAACTTGAGGGAGGCCTGGAAATTTGCCATCTGAAACCGGGCATTCTCTGTGGTGGCCACATCACTCTGGAATTTACTCCCATCTGAGTTGCAATTAGCCTTGATTTTAGGATAGTCCAAACAAATGAAGCTGTTTTCACAAGCCTTTTTATGCCTTATCCCAGACTAATCCTGTATCAAGTAATCAGGCTTAAAAAAAAACTCTTGTGCCTATGTGTTTGCTATTGTCTGCCATCTATGACTATAATATTCTCCAACTTGCTTTTTTCTTTGCTATTAGTGATCCTAATTTTAGAGATTATGCTCTTTTGTACATGGTCTTATGTGAATTTTATTATTTGGATTTGGTATCCTCATATGCTATTTGTTTGCAGCCCAGAGTAATGGCTTTGGCATAATAAAATAAAATAAATAAGCCTATGAATGACAGGATCTAAATAATGTGTGTGTCTGGATCTAAATAATGTGTGTGTCTGGGGCAATGACATGAGGTGTCTCCTGATTCAGAGCAAGATATCCTCACAGTAAAATCTAATTTAAAAACAGCCCTATTCAGTTGTTGTTTACTGTGTCAATTCCACATGTGAAGATAGGAGACTCTAATGGAAAAATGCTAATTCTTTGAATTTTTTTTTCCCTGTATAAAGAAAGTAACCATGGAGGGTGAAGCTCAGCCACACTCTCCTTCATACGTTGAACAAACATGGCAAGGAATAACTGAATAGGGCTCTTTACTTCCAGATCTCTTAACTTCTTCTTCCTCCTCCTCCTCCATTCTGGAGTTGATTGGTGAAGCAAGCCCCCCAAAATACTATGACTGCCACTGACAGACAACCAGTTAACACAACCTCTGCTTTAGAGGTGACCAGCTAAATGGTAGGAATGCAGAAAGAAAGAAAGAAAATAAATAAAATAAAATAAACATGTGACTGGGCTCCACAAATCACAGTTGTTGAGTATATACTCCAGATTATTTATTTATTTGCTATCATCTACATTTTTCAGCTTCTGCTAGGGAGAGGGCTTGGAATCAAACCCCTGTAGATACAGGTGCCCTCCATCCATCCATCCATCCATCCATCCATCCATCCATCCATCCATCCATCCATCCATCCATCCATCCATCCATCCATCCATCCATCCATCCATCCATCCATCCATCCATTTTCATCCTTTGCTCTTTTGATGATGTTAATTAGCATCTTTGTACCCCTCTGCCTTATCCTTCTTATCTTTCCAGGAAAGGGACGTTGTTGATCACCAACATTTTATCCATTGTCTCTGCTATGCTCATGGGTTTATCCAATAAGGTGCAGCCATTTGAATTCACCATGTTTGCGCGCGTGTATACAGGGATGTGCACGGGTGAGTTGGATTCCCAGTTTCAATGCTTTACATCCTTTGTAGTCTGTAATCTGTCTGGAATGCATGCCCTTTGGCAAATTTTAGGGAGGTCATTGTAACTGCATGAGAGCGCAGCTATGTATTTTGCACAACAGAGCCAATCAACATTTTGTAAGGCAATTCTAAAAACGGGAAGAGTACAAACAGGACGTTATAACTTTGAAATTGGATTTTGGTTCAGCACCAAATTTGGCACAGGTGTGCCAAATTGGGGAGGTTTGTGTGTGTGTTTAGTCGTTTAGTCGTGTCTGACTCTTTGTGACCCCATGGACCAGAGCACGCCAGGCCCTCCTGTCTTCTACTGCCTCCTGGAGTTGTGTCAGGTTCATGTTGGTTGCTTTGCAGACACTGTCCAGCCATCTCATCCTCGGTTGTCCCCTTCTCCTCTTGCCGTCACACCTTCCTAACATCAGGGTTTTTTCCAAGGACTCTTTTCTTCTCATGAGATGGCCAAAGTACTGGAGCCTCAGCTTCAGGATCTGTCCTTCCAGTGAGGTTTAGACAATGGGTTTTGAAGTTATGATTTTTTAAAAAGTAAAATTCCTCCTGTTCAGAAATAAGTGATTCCAAATGACCCCAAATTTAAAACAGATAACATAAAATGAAAGAGACCAATCTTGCTTGTCTTAAAAGAGAATGGTTGGGCTCATCTACTGTTTTTATTTGGAAAGAATCTAGGCTGCGGGGGCTGAAAAAGTGATCCTCCAAAAAGGCCTTTTGAAAAGGAAAAAAACCCAAATTTGTTAAATGACTGAGCATGTATGGAATGGGATTGCCAGCAAGAGCTTCGAAAAATGAAATTTTGTATACATGCATAGCTGGGGGAGGAAGATATTTGGAGAGAAATATCACAGAAACAGACTGGAAAAAAAAACAAGTTTGCTCTAAAGAGTAAAAACAAAACAAAACACAGGTTTACTTTAAAGAGAGCAGTGGAGTGACAATACTCCAGAAAGGGGGATATTTAGTAATGTATCTTCACAGAATTAGCATACAACTTTGTGAGGTGTGGGACATGGTGGTGCTGTGGGTTAAACCACAGAAGCCTCTGTGCTGTAAGATCAGAAGACCAGCAGTCGTTAAGATCGAATCCATGTGACAGAGTGAGCTCTTGTCGCTTGTCCCAGCTCCTGCCAACCTAGCTGTTCAAAAGCATGCAAAAATGTGAGTAGATAAATAGGTACCACCTTGGTGGGAAGGTCATGGCCTGTGTCTAGTTGCACTGGTCACGTGACCACATAAACTGTTCATGGACAAACGCTGGCTCTATGGCTTGGAGACGGGGATGAGCACCGCGCCCTAGAGTCAGACATGACTAGACTAATGTCAAGGAGAATCTTTACCTTTACCTTGTAAGGTGTATTCAAAGCATTTTCTCTTACCATAGAAAAACATATAGCAGCTCTGTTTTGTTGTATCATTATTAGCAAATATACTCTAAGGATCGCTGAAACCAAGCAGTCTCCTCACATAAATTTTCAAAGGAGAAATCAACTCTCAGTGCAGTGCAATCTGAACTTTTGATCCTGACAGTCAGGAGCTAATTAGCCGACTCTTAGTTAACTTTTCAACTTCTTTCCTGGCCAAGCAAGCTTATCAAAATGACTCTTGCAAGAGGATTCTGTGTCTGGTTGTAAAAAGAGAGACCTAAAAAGAATATTAGTTTTTAAAAATACAAATACTATAAATTTTTAAGACTACATATTTTTAAGAATATATACCCTGTTTCCCCTAAAATAAGACCTAACCTGAAAATAAGCCCTAGTATGATTTTATAGGATGCTCGTAATATTAGCCCTACCCCAAAAATAAGCCCCAGTTAAGTGAAACCTCACCTTCCACCCTTGTGCAGCAACCAGAAGAAGATGACATGACTGTATGTTGAATAAATGTGGATTGGTGTACAATGTACACTGTACATAAAAAATCCCCTGAATATAAGCCCTAATATGTGGTTTTTTTGGAGCAAAAATTAATATAAGACCCTGTCTTATTTTCCAGGAAACAGGGTATATATAAAAGGATAAAGAATCAATATCCAGAATCTCACAAGTTTAAGTTCTGAAAATACCATTTTTAAAATTTTCTTGCAGGGGGTGGTTCTACTTGATGTTTGCCAAGCTTTGGTGCCTTTATTCTGCCATAATTCCCATTCCATCTTGTCAATATATAATTGCTTTGTAATTTTAAAAAAACTCAAAAGATGTTATGTGCCATCCACTCACTTCTGATGTGTGGCAACTCTATGAGTTAATGACCTCCCAAATGCCCTGTCATTTAACATCCCTGCTCAGATCTTGTGAACCAGCAGCATCTCATATTATCTTGTTATCTTGGAATTTACACTTGAAATATTTACTTTACTTTTCTTCCGTTGTTGGTTGGTTGTTCAGTTTTCACTCGTTAACTGCCCAGAACAGAACATTCCACTATAGGGGGTGATATATAAATAATGGATTTAATGTATACGCAGCATGCTTTTAAGTATAAATAAAATAGTTTGTTCTCTCTTCCTCCTGCTCCCCTCTTCCTAGCAATATATTCCAATACATTCTGCTCTGGTTTTGCAAATTAATAGCTGTGGATTTCTTTGTTGAATCAACCCATCTTAAGCTACGTTCTCCTCTCTTTTTTTTTTTTTTACTGTCCTCACACCACTTTTCCCAGAAACACTGTCTTTTCTGGTCAGTTCTTTATTCTTATTATATATGCAATTCAGATAGCCTTAATCTGGCTGGGATCTGATGGTTGTTGTAGGTTTTTTGGGCTGTTTGGCCATGTTCTGGAGGTTGTTCTTCCTAACATTTAGCCAGTCTCTGTGGCCGGCATCTTCAGAGGACAGAAATCTGTGTTCTGGTGTAGTGTGTGGGATAGTCAAGTATTTGTAGCTGTGGGATCAGCGGTTTATCCTTTTCAAGGGATTGGGTGATTATGGTGATCAGCGCGTTTTTTGTTGTGGGTGTATTGTTGTGATAAGGGGGAGAGATGATCCTTCACTGTGATTGATGGGTGTTGTTAGCTGGTCTTTTGTGTGCAGTGATCACCGGTCCTTGTGGCTGGGTAGAGTTCGTTGACCTTTTTGCAGGCTCTATTTTCAGTGCTGGGAGCCAGGCTTTGTTGAGTTTTACACTTTAACAACAACAATCCAAAACTTCCCTTCAAAACATTTCGGCGCAGAGGGACTGAAGCAACATCCCAACTGCCCTTGATTCTGCCTTCCCATACCAACCATATTACAGGTCATATAATCAACTTCTGGGTTCTTCTAGCACTTTAGCAGACCATCTTAACTGCTGCCATTGGTATTGTCAACACTCAGCCTGCTCTTTGCTATGTAATCTTGGCATCCTTTTTCCTGCTGGCAACTTGGACATGATATAGTGCAGCAATATCAAGTCATTTCTTTGAATTATGGACATAAGAAGCAAAAATGCCACATTGATAAACCAGAGGTGTTTGGAACAATATGGGGAGTGGCAGACCAAAGAGGCAGTAGACTTGTTTGAAAGGAGAGTTGAGAATTCAGTTTTACTTTGCAATATTTCTTGCTGCTATTGAAAAGGCAAATCATTTTCTTGAAATCAGACACTGGCTTGATTCTTTGGCAGAAGAATGTTCTCTTGCAAAGTGCAAAGAAAGCACTGGTACTAGGTCCAAGCTTCAAGTGCATATCTATTCCACCATTTGACTTCATATGCAGGTTTCCAGAATTCTATCTTAGACCTCCAAAGATAGTCATGGACTGATATTAGAGCTCTGTAGAGCCAGAAAATGCATTTATATAAAACCGGTGAAGAAAATTGATAAATTAGCCAGGTGTCCAGAGAAGATGTCAATATGTTCATATATGAATTAAAGCAGCATGAATTCCACTGTTATAAGTACAGTGGTGCCTCACTAGACGATGATAATCTGTTCCACTGAAATCGCTGTTTAGCGAAATCATTGTCTAGCGAAAAGCATTTCCCCACTGGAATACATTGAAACCTGTTTAATGTGTTCCAATGGGGAAGAATCATCGTTGTCTAGCGAAGATCGGCCATAGGAAAGCCGCTTTGCAAACCACCACTTTGCTAAACGAATTGCTGTCTTGCGAAGCTTAGGTCCCGAAAACACCTGTTTGTGAGCACGGAGGGAGCTGTCAAAATCATCGTCTAACGAAAATTGGTTTGCGAAGCAGCGACCAAACATCGTCCAGCAAAATAATCACTGTTTTGTGAATCGCTATAGCGATTCAAAAAGCCAATGTCTTAATGAAAAAACTGTCATGCGGGGTAACTGTCTAGCGAGGCACCACTGTACCACATTTCTATTCCTTTAAAAATCACAACTGTTTTGCTGATAATTTTGTCACCTATGTTGTACCTGATAGAGATTAGGTATGGGGTAGATTTCAGAACTATCTGATAAACACTGCAAGAGTCACAGCAAATTAAAAAGTGCTATAACTTGATATGTTGATTCTCTGGATTTTTCAGTCTTTGGACAAGGCATATAATAGACTTCAGTCAAGTTTCAGCGAAAACTACAGATGCTCATTTATTCAGGCTCAAGGGAGGAAATCCTTCATTGGTTCTGTGAAGGTTTGAGCAGTGGTTCTAAACATATTGAGGTTTTCAATGCCCCACTAAACCCTAGCAAAATTATCTCACACAGTTTTTCCTCCCGTAGGGCAAAATCCTGCTTGTACTCTCATGTTTTTAAATAGCTGGTGGACCATCACAGGAAATCAACAAAGAAGGAGAGCTTTTTTTTATCCTTTCCCGTTTCTTAGAAGTGGATGGCATTTCAGGTGTAGCATAGCTGATTCTTTGATTACTGTATCTACTGAACTCTGAATACAGAGGTGGAGGATATTTTGTGTTGTGCAAGTTCAAGTTTTGATTTTCTGTTGCCTAGAAATAAGGGAAATTTGCAGGGATTTGCAGTTGCCCTTCTAATTAGGCAGCATAAAAGGGGGGGGGCTCCTATTTAAAAAATTCTAAAACTCCAGACAGGTGAGATGCAGTGGGGGTTTGTCAGATTTGAGTCTTCGTTACTAGAGGTGGCTATTTTCCAATTTGTATGGAAATAGGATACACCATACAGGTGTCACTAGCCAAGAAAGCGACACAATTTCAGAAGGATAGGTTTAGGTACAAAAGTGGTTTTCTCTGGCTTTGGCAGGGGAAGAATTGGCAAAGGGGAGAAAGGTCGAAGTGTGAGAAGCAGTTATGAAAGCATTTCTCTGGATCCCTTCTGTAGGGTCTAAGATGCTTTACAGAAGAAGCTCGGCAACTTTAACATATCTATGGAATCATGGTACCTAATTTTAGCCAGGGGCTACTTGTGCACATTACAAATGATGGAATAGCAGAATTCAGGAAATATCTTAGGGTTGATGGGTCATTACCATATCTATCTCCAGGGGTTTCCTAGACTTTAAGAATATTTGCATGTGTCTCTTCAGATCATGTTGCGTGTGCATTATGAATTATCCCTCCATTTATTTTATCACCAGGCCTCGTCTCCTGTATTATCCCTCTATACCTCAGTGAGATCTCTCAAACAAGCACGAGGGGAAGCTTTGTCATGATGCACCATCTCCTTCTAACCATTGGAGTTGTGGTGGCTCGGGTACTTGCTCTTCGCGAACTCCTTGGGACAGCAGAAGGTAATATCGCAAAACGCACCATTTTGCTTGACTGAGTTCAGCTGAATCATACAGGTTCTTTAGAGCTGGTAATCAAAGAAAATAAAAAAATCAAAGACAGGAGCATACATCTGGGGGTACTTTGTAAAACAATAACAACAACAGTTGAAAATAAAGAATTTTTTTTGGGGGGGGGAATCAATAAAATACAGGAACCTGGCAATAGAAATAACTTGCTTTGGTTAAAACACATTTCAGTAGCACCCATAGTTGTCAGAGCATTGAGAATAAAACTGCAGAATTTAGTAAAAGATTATAATCAGCTGCAGATCTTTGAAATAACACTATCAGAGCTGCAAAAAAATGACAATATTAGTAGTAGCATCTATACTACACCGATATTTAACTGATACTCAGATTTTTGGTTAATATTTGCATTTTTTATATAATACCACCAGTCAAAAGACTGTGTTGTTGTTGTTGTTGTTGTTGTTGTTGTTGTTGTTGTTGTTGTTGTTGTTGTTGTTGTTGTTGTTGTTGTTGTTGTTGTTGTTGTTGTTATATGTCTTCCAAATTATGAGTTATTCATTATGCTTCTGTCATCACGGCCTCTTCTTCTAAAGGTTGGCCAATATTGATGAGCCTTGGTGGAATCATGCCTTTATTTCAGCTTGGCATGTTGCCCTTGCTCCCTGAAAGTCCAAGGTATCTACTGATTCAGAAGAAGAAAGAAGAGGATGCAGTAGAAGGTAGAATGGCTCTATATCGGGCAGAAAGCTCTAGATCAGTGGTGTCCAACCTTGGCCCTCCAGATGTTCTTGGACTTCAACTCCCAGAAATCCTGGCCAGCAGAGGTGGTGGTGAAGGCTTCTGGGAGCTGTAGTCTAAGAACATCTGGAGGGCCAAGGTTGGACACCACTGCTCTAGATTGTGGGCACCCTGCATATCAGTGGCCATGACACATGAGGATGTGCAGACGTGGTCCTCTATTGGCTCTTCTCATGACCATCTCACCAGAGATGGTTGGTTGATTTGTTTTGTTTGAATAGGGATGGTTGCAATTTTAGGCGTTCCCCTGCCAAAATTTGCCTAGAATCTCCCAGGCAGACTTCTGGGACTGGGAAGGGAGAAGCCTAGCCCAGTGATTCAGCCATCTGGCTGCAGAGCCAGAGGCCGGGAGTTTGATTCGCAACTGGTCCTCCTTGACAAGGGCTGATGATGCACAGGGTCTCTTTCAGTTCTGAAGCAAAGGAGGAGGAGGAGGCCTCCCCAAGTTACATTCCTTGCTAGCAGTTGCCTCTTTGCTTCCTGGGAGGGCATACCCTTAAGAGCCACCACCCCGCCTTAGAACCTAAGGGATAGCAATGAGTAACTTTCAGCAAGCAGTGCAACTGAAGGGACATTCTCCTCTGCTTCCCAGCCGATCCACATGGAGTGAATTAGATAATGGCGGTAGGAAGACCTCTTTATAGCCCACTTCCTTTTGTTGTCCTAGGCTGAGAAGTCAGCCCTGGGGGATTCTAGGAGACTTCTAGCACTGGAAGTCTCAAAATCATAAAAAAAAATCCCATCTTCAGTTGCGAGATATGTGGTTGCCCCCCAACCTCATTTATTTCCAAATCTTTGTTGTACAGATTACAGCGCAACTACTCCAAGCTGATTTGGAAAGAACCTAAACATATCTGTTCTTGGGTTCATGGCGGTATTTGTACGTTTCCAGATCAGTGTTAAACAAAAACACTGTAAATGGGGGAAATGAAGGGTTATACATCTGGCACTAGAGATGGGATATTTGTATTCGAATATCATATACGAATATGATATTTGTATTCTGAGACGAATACGAATATCACTACCAGAGGTGGCCAGGTTGATTGTAGACTCCCCTCAGAACTGGGCTGTCCACTTACTTCTGTGGTGTGGTGTACACAGCCATCTTTCTTTGTGCTGTGTCAATTGCAGAAGTAGCCCGTCTGGGGCTTCCCTGCCTTCCCACACTACTATCCAATCCAGTGAGGAGGCAGGATGATGAGTCTCCCTGTTCAGTTGCTGAATGGTCAGCAGCGCAGGGAGGCAGGGAAGCCCCTGGCCAGGCTACTTCCACAAACTGGCGCAGCGCGAATGACGACGTCCGTGCACTGCAAACAGTAAGTGGACGCCCCTGTTCTGAGGGGAACGTCCAATCGGTCCAGTCACCTGTGGTGGTAAGCTACATATTCATCTTCCCCGGGAGACAGGTATGAACATCCCATCTCTATTTGGGATGATGCGGAACCATCAGTTCTAGCAGTGAGGTGGGCCTGAAGCAGAGGAAACATTGCACTTAAATTCCAGGCAGTCACAAACATTTCCAGGTGTGAGAGGTTGGAATTTGAAGCAGGAAAGTTGTAATGAGCCAGACCACTCTGAGTGCAAAGTCACAGCAGTACTTGGCAGAAAATGCAGGGAGGGAAAGGCTGTGTAGATGATTCTACGCAGTTGGTAGCCTAGCTTACAGAAACATGCTCAGGAAAAACACTGAAGAGATTAGGGGGAGTGCATCGCACTGCTGTGACGACAAAATGCACCGATGGTTTAACAAGAACAGGAAGTGTGATTTGAATCGAGAAATCCTCGGCTCTTCTTTCTTTGCCAACGGACTGCAAAAGCAGCAGCCACTGGTATTTCTTTGCAGCGTGCAGACCATGGTCTAGAGCACTGGTTCTTAACCTTGGGTTACTCAGGAGTTTTGGACTGCAACTCCCAGAAGCCTTCACCACCAGCTGTCCTGACTGGGGTTTCTGGGAGTTGCAGTTCAAAAGCATCCGAGTAACAAAGGTTAAGAAACACTGGTCTAGAGGCGCGGGGTATAAATTTAATAAATAAATAAATAAATAAATAAATAAATAAATAAATAAATAAATAAATAAATAAATAAATAAATATTAATAACTAACTAACTAACTAACTAACTAACTAACTAACTAACTAACTAACTAACTAACTAACTAACTAACTAAATAAATAAATAAATAAATAAATAAATAAATAAATAAATAAATAAATAAAGAGGAAACAAGGAACAAATTAGAAAAGCAAAGTGGTGGGGAAAGGTAATTCCTCTCCTTGCCTTATGATTGCCAGCCTTGGATCCCTAGAAGTTCTTGGACTAAAACTCCCAGAAGTTTTCACCTCTAGCCAGGATTTCTGGGATTTGCAGTTCAGGAACATCTGGGAAACCAAGGTCGGGAAGCACTGGCCTAAACATTGAAAGCCTGCACAAGAAAGGACAGTTTCATCCATCGGCAATCTTGTTAGTGCAATGCAAAACTGTACATAGTTGCTAGTGTGACAGTGATGTGGAAACTTCCTTCCATCCTAGCTAAATGTGAAATAGATGGCTGCACAGTAGTAGGGGGATTTGCAGACCAGTGACTTCATTCTGACCCCTCCTTAGACACTTCTACAGTCTGAGTGATTGGACAACCCAACAGAGCTGTGGGACTTCATCGGTGGGTCACCTGTCAATCTCCTCCTATAGTGCAACCTCTCCTTATGCACCCATTTTAACTCAATACTGCCTGAGTAAGATTGTGCAACCTTTTTCTTCAACTTCAGCTCCCAGAATTCCTGGCCAGCACAGCTAGCGGTGAAGGTTTCTGGGAGTTTTAGTCCAGGAACATCTGGGGGTCCACAGTTTGGAACCACTGTGTTACAGTCAACAGCCTGCCTTGGGGATGATCAGGAGTGTCATTGGCTATAAACAACTGTGGATACCCCTACTGTAGTCTGTTTTGCAACTTTTCTCTGAAGGAAGTGCACATCCTTAGTTCCTATTGATATCATGTCTTCCATGCACAAGTACATGTAAATACAGACATATGTACAAAAATGAATTGGGGTACAAAAGTTCAAGCATCTCAGAAACCCTCAGATATAATGAACACTTACTAAATTATTTGTTCTGCTTCACTTCACATGCTTTGGCTAGACAATTGCCCATTGCAAGCATCTTTCTCTCTAGCCATCAGAAAAAGAAAAGGCAACTTCCCTTTCCCCTGAGTAGCAAAATAACAGAAACATGTCAAACCAAAGAACGTTTGATCATTTAAAAAAATGCAACCCACCCTTCCTTAAATGTCTAGGCAGAGTGTGAGCAATTGCTATCATTTTTGCACAATTCGCCTTCATTTGTGCAAAAAGTCCCCAAACCAAGCCTTTCTCATTTCTCATCCTTTCCTCTGGTTGAAAGGACCATAGAATCCCTTGGTTATTGGGTGCAGGAACTGATGCTCTGGTTCTTCTTCTTCATCTGTTGGGATGAGACAAGAGAGGGCTTTACGTTCCTGCAGAAATCCTGGGAATGGCTTGTGTCAGAACATTATTGCAGCTTCATAATTTCATCCTCTCAGCAGCTCCCCGCCCTTTCATATATGACTTTTCTAAATTCTGTGCTGACAGAAGCACTTCATGGATAGCACGTCAACATTAGAGCTACTGCAGCTGAGATTTTAATATTGAATTATGACTGCATAGCTACTCAACAGGATTTCAGCCATGGAACCATTTCTTTGGGGTTAGGGTCCTGCTGTGTTGTGGGCCTGTCCTCCATGTTCTCCTCAGCGAGCCTCTGCCTTTGATGGCTCGGTGGCCTGGAAGTCTCCTAGCTAAAAGCCTTTTTGCCTCTGATTCTATTTAGTCCTGAAGAATCTGAGAGAGACGGAAGATGTGGAGGAGGAAATTGAAGAATTCCACCAAGAAGCCAACTTTGAGAAGACAGAAAAGAAGATTAACACACTTAAACTGCTCCTGCGGAGCCCAAACCTACGGTGGCATGTCCTCACCATCGTTGTCTTGATGCTAGGCCAGCAAGTCACGGGTGTCAATGCGGTAAGGAAGGAAAGAAAAATCCGAGACTGTTAGGAAGGTGAACATGGGAAATGAGGATTTTGGTATGAATGGGCCGTACTTAGTCCAGGGTTTAGAGGTATCACCATGGACATCTCAGCAATTTTTTTTTGGAGGGGGGGAAAGGGCATCTGGGAATCCATCAAGGCATAATACAAACTTTCTACATCTTCCCTATAGCACTTCTGGATTCCATGAGAGTCCAGAGACTGTTTAAAGATGTGAGCATATTCAGTGGCTGGAAGCCGTTCTTTGTTCTGAAGCACTCTCAGTCACCTAGAGCTTGGGGGATGGAAGAAAAGGCTGGATTCTCACTTTGGACTTTGACTGCTGGAGATTGGGGCTTTCCGGTTTGAATGTGAATTTTTTACAAGGGCTAGAGAAAGTGCTGAGTGGGAAACCCAGAACAGGCTGAGCACCTCAGATAAACTCATTTAATGTTCAAAGTAGAAACATGGGCATGGGTTCATTGCTCATGTGAAGTTGTCCTGCCCTTAGATTAATAAACTGCCACCACCCCCGAAAAAGATTGGATTTACTGGCAGTAGGGGCTGTGTCAAGTGAGTGTGCACATGGTCACATGGTTTCTGTTTTTATCGATTGTGTAATGTGCTGGCAGAAGCACTTCATGGATAGCACGTCAACATTAGAGCTATTGCAGATGAGATTTTAACATTGAATTATGACTGCATAGCTACTCAACAGGATTTCAGCCATGGAACCATTTCTTTGGGGTTAGGGTCCTGGCATACACTTGAGTACACTTGTTGGCCAAAGGGGAGAGAGAAAAAATGATCTTATCACATCTGGCTAAACATACTTGTCTACTCACAATTCCTTAGACCTCAGCTACAGGGCACAGAGGGACTTTTTGAACCACAATTTCTCCAAAACCTTTTTTAAGGTGTCAGCATGGTGGGGCCACACTTTGACCACCTAAGCTCTACACCCTACACTGGCGAAAATTGGTTTGCGAAGCAGGGACCAAACATTGTCCAGCGAAATTCCCCCATAGGAATCACTGTGTTGTGAATCGCTATAGCGAAAAAACTGTCATGCGGGGTAACTGTGTAGCGAGGCACCATTGTACATCATTTTGTAGACCAGTGTGATGATTTTCCTTAACCCCCTTTTTTTTTCTTGAAATGTCAGTTCAGGATGATGTGCCTGCCTTATATCTTCAGGAGCAAAGACAAAGACAAAGAATAGAGATTTCAGGACTAGTGAACACATGGATGCCACTCAAGCACCTCTCTCCTTGACAACATCTATTTAAAAAACAGTGTGAAATAATATTATTGCACACTGTTTCTCCTGCTTCTCTATAGTCAATGCCACTTGAAGTCAGACAGCAACAGTAGCTTGATGTGAAGATGCCATGTCATATTAATGTTTTACTTGACATTGTTGAGGGAGGAGGCAGGAGGGAGATACATGGAGCTAATCACATCGAGCCCTTCTTTTGAAAAGCAAGAGTGGCAAATCAAGAATCTCTAATCCAAGGATGAAAAGGGTGTGGTCATCCAATACCTTTATGATTCCCATCATCCCTCATCATGGGGTATGCTAATTAGGGACTGATGGTTGTTGATGTTCAACAACATAGGGCTGTATGTTCCCCACCCAATCCAATTTCACTAGGAGTTACTGAAGCTCTCAACTCTTATAATCCATAGTCTGGGGGAATAGCCAACTTCACCTTGAAATTCACTCCTCTCCAGGGAAAACTAACCATTAGTAGACATGGATTTCTTTCCTGGGATGGCTAAATTGTGCTCTGAAGCAGATTTGGGTGGGAGAGAAAACTGAAGGAGTAAACAGGGCCATAAATTCCTTATTCAGAATATTCTGTCCTGGTAGATCACCAAAAGAAAAACAAGTATGGAGGGAGAGAAAAATGGCATTTCATTTACAGGTCTTGTTGCCTGAAGAGTTCAGAATTTGACCATTGGGGAAGAAGTTCAAGTAGACAGCTGAATTCTCTAGTGAATCTTCAAAATCCAAAACAATAAATACAGAGGTGCCTCGATTTACAACCATAATCCGTTCCAGAAGATGGACGTGACTCAAAATGGTTGTAAATCGACGCACCATTTCCCATAGGAATGCATTGGGATGGGATTAATCCGCTCCAGCAGGAAAAATAAACACACACACACACAAAACAAACCACAGCCAGCCCCATCGCAATGCGAGGGGCTGAAAAACAAAGCAAAAAACACCCCCAACACACACAGTCAGCCCCATCAGAAAACACAAAAACACTCCCCCCCCCCACAGAGAACTATAACCCCCCAAAGCCCAAACCCATGTTGCAAAACAAAGTAAATGTACTTACTCACAAGTAGAACGCAGCACCAGGCAGTCCGAAGCCTCCTCTGATGCACACTCTCTAACCGTCGTGGTGAAAGAGCTACAAAGAAGCTCTTCACCGACCAATGGTTAGCCTTCTAATTTGAATTCCCCACCTTTTCTCCCTGCCTCTTTTGATCGCAAGTCGAAGCTCCGACTGCAAGTCGAAGCAAAATTTTGCAGCCGGAGCTGCTCGCAACTCGAAATGGTCGTATGTCGGGATGGTCATAAATCAAGGCGCCACTGTATGCACATTTCAGTACAGATAATGTCAATTCCTTCTTTCAACTAAGGCTTTTAATTATTCTGGTCTGCTTTCAGGCATACTATTACACCACGAGAATCTATGAGGCTGCAAAAGTGGGAAGAGACAAAGTCCGGTTCGTTACTATTGCCACAGATACTTTTGTCTCCTTCTCGACCACATTAGGGGTAAGCTTCTCCCATTTTATCTCTCTTACCCCCTTATCCAGCCATCTTCTCTGAGGGATCAATCGTTGCTGCAAACTTTTGATTTGCCTGGAGAATAAAACTGTAACTTTAATACCGTTTGGCTCTGCAGCATCTCCTGAAAAGAGAATCCTTCAGAGCAGCTTTTTTGGAATGGATTTTTTTCCCTGAGGAATTGTTGGAATATTCTGGAAGTGTCGATGCACAGACCCATAGTTTCACATGCCTGTACACGTCTCTCTTTAACAATGCTGGAGTTAGAGGCATCAGACCCCCATGGAGTTCAAAATCTGTGTATAACTCTTGTGTCCCAAAACCATAATTACAAAGCATAAACAGTTGATTCACACATACACACACACACATCACAGTTCTATCTATTGGGGTTCTCTCCCATAGCGTTGGGAATCTTTTATGTCTGTGGTCCCCAACCTTGGGCCTCCAGATGTACTTGGACTTCAACTCCCAGAATCCTGGCCAGCAGAGGTGGTGGTGAAGGCTTCTCGGAGTTGTAGTCCAGGAACATCTGGAGGCCCAAGGTTGGAGACCACTGCTTTATGTGTAGTATCATCTGTATTGAGCCTTAGAGATCCTTTGTTTGGGCAGAGGTGGTTCTTCAGTTTTGAACCCCTGCCTCTGGTTCTGAGTGGCAAGGTATACAGTATGTATTAAATATTTATTTATTGAAATATTTATTTTTTAAAAAAATCTGTGGATAACCAAAACCAGGCTACTCAGAACCATGAAATTCAAGGAGAAATGTATTTCCTTCAATTGGAGCAAGGTCTACTCATAGGCTGCATTCTATGCCGCATTTCCTCCTTATTTCCTGCTGCAGTACTTCCTGCAGGAAGGTGTCACAGTGTTTCCTAGTGTCATGAGTGCAGCCAAAGATCTGGAATCTGAAGGGTTAACTGTAGCTGAGGAGAATGCTGAGCGATTAGAAATACAGACACCTGAATCGCCTACAGATTCTCCTCCCCCAGTAGACAGGCTGAGGGCCAGGCTGAGGGGAAGACTTATGACAAAAAGGTCAGAGGATCGCTTGAAGGCTGCCTGCAGAAACCTCCGATCAACTAGCCCTGAGTTCTGACAGGATGAAAAGGCTTCCAGCAGTTCAAGGGGCTGTTTTACTATATAAACAGCTCTCAGATGGCTGAAAATCTGTGGAAGCAACAAGTCAAACCTCTGGCTTACATCCATGCTCCTGGCAACCTTGAACCTTGTTCCCTGGACCCTTGGCTTTGGACTCTGACCCTGGACTATGTTGTGTGAGTTGGCTTTGGTATTTGGATATCGGCTCTGCATTCCCTGAATTCCTGACATAGGACTGGTTTATTGGACTCTGCTGTTGTAACCCCTGGGAATGTGACACCTGGGCATTTTCCAGGAAGCATATCATTAGAGCCTAAATGGCTGAGAGGCTGTGCCCAGGGAGCACTGTGGCAGCTTTCTCCAAGGCATCTTGTGCCAACTGAGGAAAATACCAGCATCTCAAAGTGTGGATCCACAGGATGGGAACTCTCAGACATTTGCTTGGAGAATTCTCTGAGACCTCTGGAAGAGGGAGCCCCAAAAAAACAGGGCAAGGGGCAGGATAATGTTCCTAATGAGATTTCCATCCCTCCCACCCACCCACCACCACAACACACTATTAACACCTATCATGACCAGCGATTATTTCACACAGATGCTGTTATTAGTTAATGAGGGTGTAAAGATGGCTTACAATGTTGCTGCTTTCATTTGCTTTGAGTTCCCCCTTGGAGAAATAGGTGAGATTTAAACAGATAACATAAATAGATAATACTGTATTTTCTTTACATTCTTTCCAGGTCTATCTTGTTGATTCTGTGGGGCGCAGGACTCTGCTTCTAGTCGGCTTTGGGATATGTTCAGTGACCTGTATTCTGCTATCTATAACCATGACCTTACAGGTCTGTAATTCTGCATGTTGCAGATTGAGAAACTCAGTCACACTCAAATGGGGGCCCAGCATCTGTAAGAAAGCAGAGCATATGCATACCAGATTTCATTTTTAAATGGCTTAAGATGTCTCCTTGTGTTCTTCAGGATGTATGGGACTTAATTTCATTGTATTTTGGATGGCCAAACACCCTCATGACTGCCTCATACTCAAATCTGTTTGTGCGTGTGTGTGTGTGTGTGTGTGTGTGTGTGTGTGTGTGTGTGTGTGTGTGTGTGTGTGTGTATGTGTGTGTGTATGTGTGTGTGTGTAAGCACACTGAGACACAGCAGGCCAAGTAGAAAAAGCCGTGCATAGGAACACAAACATTGTGAAATGAGCCATCCTCTGCTTAGAATTCCAAATTCACCTAGGTTTTGGGCAGTACTACATGGCAGGCTGGAAGCAGCGATGGAGGCCCCCATGTTCCAGTCTTCTCCAGGATAGCTACTTGGATTCTGATCCACAATGCCAAATTACACAAGGACATTTCTCCTGAACTTATTTAGCATTTGCTCTGTTCTATGGCCCAGCTGTGCTGCAGAAGAATGGGTGTTAATGGCAAAGAATGGGTAACAATAAAGAATTAAGTAAACTAAGAACTATGATAAAGACCTAAGGGGTATATCACCAGTCTATAAGTACAACTCAGCAAGATTTCTCCAACAGGACATCTACCCATTTATGACGTATATCAACACAGTTTTGGATGATGTGTTCCTCATTGGACATGGTTTCGGGCCATGTAAGTGATCCGATAATGCCCTGAATTCCCTGGATTAAAGATGAGTTTTATAAAGGAGATACCAATGGGTCCATGTAAAATGTCAGTCAATGCCTTGAATCTTTTCTTTCCACCAAGATCCGGTGCCCCCTCTTATCGTAGCAGAGCTGTTTCTTCAATCATCGCGGTCCTCAGGTTTCGTGATTGCAGGAGTTTTACAGTGGTTTTTTCACTTTATTACGGGAGTGACCTTCCTTCGAACAGAGGTGCGTGATTTTGAAAATCAGTCCAGTCCTGAGTGTGTGGGTTGGGGAAGTAAGAAAGCACAGGCAACTCAATCCTCATTCCTCTCTGATAACCCAGGCCGTGTGATGGAAATGATGGATTTGTCACCCTTATTTATCTCTTAAATTTCAGCAACATGTGGTATTTCCGCCGTCTGGTACAACATGGCTGAGTGGATAGGCTTGGAGCTGAAATACCCATTTGGCCATAGAACCCATTGGACCGTTTGAATAAGTTACTCTTGATCTCTGGGAGAGTGGGTATATTTTGTCAACACAGAGAAGATTCTAGGATCAATTCCACAAAGGTCTAGGTAGCTCTAGGAAAGATAGGTGTCTGAGGCCTTGAAGACCTACCAAAGTTGATAACAGAGTTCAATGTGTATGGCAACTTTGGAAGGCCTTCTGTGTGACTGGCATAATCTACTGGCAGAGAATGGGGATTTCATTGGTCTGACTGCTGGATAGTGTCATATGCATGTGATATGCAGCCGCCTAGAGTGGTCCATCGGTCCAGATAGGCGGGGTATAAATCAAATAAATAATAATAATAATAATATGCCAGAGGAATGGAGAACTCATCAGGCATGGAAGAGTAGCCGTGGTATGTAATGGCACTGCCTGAGACTAACAGTCTGATGTCTTTGGATTGTTCAGGCTCAGTATAGGTGCAAAAAGCCTGGTGTTTCACTTTCCTTTGTTCACCTAACACAGTGGTTCTTAACCTTGGGTTAATCAAGTGTTTTTGGACTGCAACTCCCAGAAGCCTTCCGTACCAGCTGTACTGGCTGGGGTTTCTGGGGGTTGCAGTTCAAAAACACCTGAATCACCCAAGGTTAAGAACCATTGACCTAACAGAATGAAGCAACGCCTCTTGCTTACTGCTTCCATGCATCTGAAATTGTTGCTTTCAGATTATGAATGGGTTGTACAATGCAAATTTTGTCTTAGCCCATTTACCAGCCACCTAGGCTATTAGCAAGGACTGAGAAGATAAAGAAGACTCTACTTTGGTCTCTTTGAAGAGAAATCCCAGAGGGATTTGGGCCTGGCAGATTAATTATTATCTGGTCTACACAATTATCTGCCTCCTGGGACCTTAGAGCATGACTACATAATGAGAAAAAATCCAGATGGATTCACTGTTAATTCACACTTGGCCCTTCAGATTTCTCTGGGTCAATTTGCCTTAGCTGACCAGACAGGAGTCAGGAAAGAGAGAGGAGGGAATCGCTCCTCAGAATCAACCCTTAACAGCGGCTTGCTAAGGCAGGTTCAGCTATAGTTCTCTAGATTTGCAGGAGGTAGGACTTGGTGGTGCTGTGGGCTAAACCACAGAAGCCTGTGCTGCAGGGTCAGAAGACCAGCAGTTGTAAGATCGAATCCACGCGACGGAGTGAGCTCCCGTCGCTTTGTCCCAGCTCCTCGCCAACCTAGCAGTTCGAAAGCATGCAAATGCGAGTAAATAGGTACCACCTCGGTGGGAAGGTAAAACGGCGCTCCCTAGTCACGCTGGCCATGTGACAACGGAAACAAGCGCTGGCTCTAAGGCTTTGGACAAGCGCTGGCTCTAAGGCTTGAAAATGGGATGAGCGCCACCCCCTAGAGTTGGACACGACTGGACTAAATAAATGTCAAGGGGAACCTTTACCTTTACCTTTATGGCTACAGCAGAGCTACTTTAAGAAGCTGCAAAAAAGGGCTGACCACCTATTTTATTATCTCTTTCTCTCTCTTTCTCTCTCATTCAATCAGTCTTTGGGTCTCCTAGATGCTGGAGTGCTCCATCACTGGCACCATGCCCTTTCGCTTCCTTCCCCCTCACCTTGAACTAGGAAACGGGGACAGCCTACTTTGGTTACCTCTTGAGCCACAAAGCTGCACTGGCTCAAGTATTCACATCAGCCACACTGATGTGAATGCATTCGCCACCAAAAAAAGCAGAAGCCCTAGTGACAGAGGAAAACAAATCAGATTGGGAAGAAACACTCCAAGCAGATTCACACTGACTTATACATTACATAGCCAATGGAAAATAATACAAAGCTGACCATCCCACTTCAAAGGAGCCAAGTGTTTATTTATTTATTATATTAATTTGATGTGTATATTATTTAACTTGATAATGTTGACTATTGTTGTTGATTTTTGTTGTAAACTGCCAGAATGGCCCTGGTAGCAGTTAATAATAATAATAATAACAACAACAACAACAACAACAACAACAGCAGCAGCAGCAGCAGCAGCAGCAACAACAACAATAACACTACTGCTACTAATATTAATAGAAATAAAATCCAATTTCCAGTGCTTTTCCAGTATACTTTTCCAATGCAGTGGTCCCATTAGCGAGGATTATTCTGCCTTCAGCTCTTTTTCTGAGGGAAAAGAAATCTCTGAAGAATCTTAGCAAAAGAATTCATGTGGTATTCTCCCCACCCCCATATGACCCCTTTTTTTCTCATTTCTAGAATCGTCTCAAGGGTTACATCTTCCTCATCTTCTGCCCCCTCTGCATCGCCGTCTTCTATTATATCTTTAACTTTGTCCCTGAAACCAAAAACATGACCTTTCTGGATATCAGGAAACTCATGGCGATCCAAACAGCCAAGAGAAGCAAGGTCAAGGTACACGTGGATAAATAAAATTTCAGGCCTGTGTGGTGTGATCCAGACGATTGAGGGGATCCAGGTCAAGGGGCAGACATGCAGACCAACGGGACCATGTTTCTGTGCAATGCTTGACTTGTTTGTTTGCTTGTTGGTTTGATGGATATTATTTTTTTAAAATAAATGAAGTCCAGCAATGGCAAGATGGCTGTTGTTATTTTTTGTCTGTTTGTACTTTGTGGACAAACAAATGTGGGGCGTGGTGGCGCTGCGGGTTAAACTGCAGAAGCCTCTGTGCTGCAAGGTCAGAAGACCAGCTGTCGGAAGATCGAATCCACGTGATGGAGTGAGCTCCCGTCGCTTGTCCCAGCTCCTGCCAACCTAGCCGTTCAAAAGCATGTAAAAATGCGAGTAGATAAATAGGTACCACCATGGTGGGAAGGTAACGATGTTCCATGTCTAGTTGCACTGGCCACGTGACCACGGAAACTGTCTTCGGACAAATGCTAGCTCTATGGCTTGGAAACAGGGATGAGCACCGCCCCCTAGAGGCAGACACAACTGGATTAAATGTCAAGGGGATCCTTTACCTTACATTCATAATGTGAAACTCCTCTTATCAAAACATAGTTTAGATTTCAGACCCCAAAGGCAAGACCCAGGGGGAGGCCATTGTAATGTCATAGGGGTCTGGCCTTACTATGTCTAGTTTCCTGTCATGTAAATAACAATGTAAAAGGGACGTGGTGGCGCTGTGGGTTAAACCGCAGAAGCCTCTGTGCTGCAAGATCAGAACACCAGCCATTGTAAGATCAAATCCACAAGATGGAGTGAGCTCTCGTTGCTTGTCCCAACTCCTGCCAACCTAGCAGTTCGAAAGCATGTAAAAATGCGAGTAAATAGGTACCACCTCGGTGGGAAGGTAACGGCGTTCCGTGTCTAGTCACGCTGTCCCCATGACCACAGAAACTGTCTTTGGACAAACGCTGGCTCTACGGCTTGGAAATGGGGATGAACACTGCCCCCTAGAGTCGGACACGACTGGACGATTTGTCAAGGGGAACCATTGTCTTTACCTTACTTTGTGGACACAGGGATAATACTGACAGCTTTCTCCAAAGCACTAATCTTCATTCGTTGGCAAACATTTCTTGTCTCGTGTTGTGTGAATAGGGACATTTTTAAATAGCAAGGACCTGAGTACGGTGGCCGCTTACATTACACCGAAAAGGACAGGGGTGACCAAAAGGAAAGAAAGGTGCTTTGAAAAACGGACATGCATGAAATTGCACATGCTAATGTCTACAGGAACGCATGCTGTTGATGTTCCTCACTGTCCACTCTAGGGTTAGAGATGCCAAATGTAATTAGGAATGAACCTCTGGGGTTCTAAAAAGGCCACTTCAAAGGAGCAGAAAGGTTTATTTATTGTTTTATTTATTTTATTTAAAATATTTATATGCTGGCTTTCTCCTAAAGGATCCAAGGTGACTTACGGTACTAAAAGAAACAAAATCAAAAGCTATAATAATACATTATTAAAAGATTTTTTAAAAAAATTAAACAAATATCATATTAAAACTTGTAAAGAAGAGCGGTATTAAAAACACAAGTAAAACAAGAGAATGGAATTACCTCTTTCAAAAAATTCCCTTGGTCCACCAGTTATTTTAATGGAAAGCCTTCCTGAAGAGAAGGGTCTTTGTGATTTGATTCTGTATTTTACTTGTGTTTGTAATCTTGCTCTTATTATGAGTTCTACTATAATATTTGTTTAATGCTTTTTCAATATTCCAATCATTTACTATTTGGCTTTTAAATTTGTTTCTTTTAATATTGTGCGCCACCTAGGATCCTGAGGAGAAAGGCAGCATAAAAATGTCAGGGATGGTGGCAAGTCGTTGGGTCTGAGTCCCATGTCCGGGTCTGAGCCTTTGGTACCTGGTTCCAAGTCCGAGTCTTTAGTCCCAAGTCCCAAGTCCGAGTCTTTAGTCCCAAGTCCCAAGTCCGAGTCTTTAGTCCCAAGTCCCAAGTCCGAGTCTTTGATACCAAGTCCCAAGTCTGAGTCTTTGGTACTGTGACAAACCCAGACCTACTGGAGGATGCCACACTTTCACTAAGCTGCCACCAACCATTCCCTATAAGGAGTCACACAGACCAGGAATGGATTTTCAACAAATAAAGGACTAAGGTTTATTTAAATAACACACAGGGAAAATAAAATGATTACGTGAATAAGATACAGTAACGTGGCTTAGTCTCAATCATACATACACCAGTTTGGGTTCACACAGAACACCTTTAAATAAAGCACAGACCCTGAACCTATCAGTTCTGGCTACCCATAAAGACACCTGAACCTATCAGGTTGGTACTGACTGACACACAGTAGTACCCTGTCTGACACACAGACTCCCACACCAGCTTCTTCTTCCCAGCTGCTCCTTCTACTCTCCACACAAGCTCCACATATATATACAGTACAGCCCCTCCTCCTGATGTCCCGCCTTCCACTCCCCATAGGATGGAACTTTCCCTCCAAACCCATGACAGACAGGTAACATCAGTGCTGTATGTAACACCTCCCCTCTTTATAAGTTGTTTTATAGGGGGAAAGCTAACGTGCTTTTCTCCAAAAAACAACCTGGTTAAAACACACAAAACCAGTTATACATTAACATACAATACCATACTTACTTATACTTACTCTAGGATAAACATATCAATTAGGCATTTAAACATTTACCATTTACATTACATCAAGTTACCTTTATTCATACAAACCAAGTATGTTTAATAAACAAGTACATTTAACCTTTTTGGTCACCAAAATATATACATAGTCCATGTTCCTTTCGCCGTCTTCATTCTTCGGATCTTCTTGACAAGGCGTCAGCAACACAGTTCACTGACCCTCTGACCACCTTCACTTCAAAGTCATAGTCTTGCAGGTTTAAAGCCCACCTCATAAGTTTGCTATTGTGGGTTTTCATTGTCTTTAACCATTGCAGTGGTGAATGGTCAGTGCACAGAATGAAATGTCTTCCCCAGATGTAAGGCTTGGCCTTCTGGATCGCGTAGACTATGGCCAGGCACTCCTTTTCCACAGTTGCCAAATGTCTCTCACCTTTCTGGAGTTTCCTACTCAGGTAGGACACTGGATGCTGGTCACCATTCTCATCCTCCTGGCAAAGAACTGCTCCTACCCCGCTGTTAGACGCATCGGTGTAGATGATGAACTCCCGGTCGAAGTCTGGAGCACGCAGCACTGGATAGTTGATGAGCGCCTCCTTCAACCTCTGGAACGCCTCCTCACAGTCGCTGGTCCACGGGATGCGGTCATCAGTCTTCTTCCTCGTCAGATCGGTCAGCGGAGTCGCAATCTCGCTAAACCTCAGGATGAACTTTCTGTAGTAGCCCACCAACCCAAGAAATGATTTGACTTTTTTCTTGGTGTTGGGTCTGGGCCAATCACGAACTGCTTCTATCTTGGCCTCTAGGGGTTTGATCACTCCTCCCCCTACCATGTGACCCAAGTCTTTTATTTCTGGGCTACCCAGCTGCAGTTTGTTCTCTTTGCAGGGCCTAGGCCAAAGCACTCCCTCCCCTGGGTTAAAGTGCCTCTCCCTGCCTTCCTGGTCATCCCAAGCTTTCTTTCTGACCTTTTGAGCTTGCAGGGTCTCTGCTGCTAGCTCTAGGTTTCTCTTTAGGTCATTTATTAAGGTGTCTATATATGTCACAACGTCTTGTGGGTCATCCTGGGTGATCTGCTCCCAATTTTGTTTGATCAAATCAAGGGGCCCTTTCACCCTCCTCCCAAATAAAAGTTCAAACGGACTGAACCCGGTACTGGCTTGTGGCACTGATCGATAAGCAAACAAAAGGGATTGCAGCTTCTGGTCCCAATTGTTTGGATTCTCCGCCAAGTAAGCCCTAATCATGCGCATCAGAGTCCCATTGAACTTCTCCGTTAACCCATTACTTTCAGGGTGATAGGCAGTGGTTTCCTTGTGTTTAATTCCACAGATTTGCCATAACCTTTTCATGAGCTTCGATGTAAACGATGCGCCCAAATCTGTGATTATTTCTGAGGCAAATCCCATCCTGGACATATACCCCACCAAGGCATCTGCCACTGTGTTAGTTTCAATGTTAGTCAAGGGTATGGCTTCGGGGTACCTCGTGGCATGGTCCACAATGGTGAGAATGAACCTGTTCCCCCTCTTTGTGGCCTTGGGCAAAGGTCCCACAATATCCACCCCTATACATTTGAACGGAGTGTCAATCACAGGCAAAGGGCACAACTTTGCTTTGGTCCTGTCCCGGTTATTCCCCTGCCTCTGACACACATCACATTGTTTACAGAACTCCTTGATCTGCTTCCCTATTTCAGGCCAGTAAAAATTCTGTGTGATTCTCTGCTGTGTTTTGTTCACCCCTAAGTGCGCAGCAAACATGTCAGAGTGCCCCCTTTGTAAGATCATGGGGCGATACTTTTCAGGTACCACTAGCTGACTTCTGATCCCATCTCCCCCTTTTGAGATATTCCTCAGGGTCTCTCTATATAAAATTCCCTTTTTCTCACAAAACCTCACTGGGGTCTCAGGTGTTAGCTGGGCGTCTGTCACCTGTTCAAAACACTTTTGGAGAGTGGCGTCTGCCTTTTGCTCTTGGCCAAATCGGCTGTCTGTGGTTAAGGTTTCCACCACAGCTTCTGAACTCCCCCCACCTGCTCCGTCTCGGGCTCTCCAATACCCCCCTGAACTGTCCCCGTGGTGGCTTGTGAGCGTGTAATCACTAGCACCCGTTTCACATGTTCAGCCAGGTCATTTCCCACGAGCACGGCTGCTGGCAGAGTCGATGAAATCGCTAGCCGCCAAACTCCCCTCCAGCCTTGAAAGCTTACAGGTACCTCAGCTACTGGCAGCGAGATCACCTGTCCCTCAATCCCTGCCACCTTTAGGCTCTCATTCGGGATTATATACTCCCTAGGAATAATATCTGGATGGCACAGGGTCACCTGGGAACAAGTATCCCTCAGCCCCCTATACTGATGGTCAAGTATTCCTACGTCCACTCCTGCGGTTTCAAACAACTGAGAATCTGTTCTCACTAGCAAGCAGCGCTTGACCTCCACAAGAGGACCATTTTCCTCAGCCTGATCAGCAGATTTAACTGTTCCAGATTGAGTAGCCATGGCAACAGGCTCCCTCAGTGGCAAGGAGCTCTGCTCTTTCTGGACACAGAACACAGCTTTTGGCTTGGTTCCACTCAAATCATGAGGCACATTTCCTTTTAGCTGCTTTAATTTCTCACACTCTGAGATTAGATGGCCCTTTCCTTGACAGAAATAACATTTTCTGCTGTATTTTGAGTCTTTCTCATCTTGTTTTGGTTTTCCCTCCAAAATCTGAGGTCTGTGTTTCATGTCTGAGGGCTTCCCTTCACCATGGGCCCCTCCCACTTGCTGGTTTTTCCCTGGCCCCTGAGAGTACTTGCTGTAGGTTTCTTTAGGTTTACCTATAGATTTCCCCTCACCTAAGGGCTTTCTTATTTGGGAAATAAAATCTGCGATCTCGGCCGCTTCGGCCACAGATTTCGGTTTCCTTTCCCTCACCTGGAACTTCAGTTCCCCCTGCAGGACTGAATAAAACTGTTCCAGCGCTATCAGGTCTTTGAGCTGCTGAAAGGTCTCTGTTCCCTCCTGAGATAGCCACTTCTCTAGCAGCCTCACCAGTTGGGCCCCCACTTGGGTAAAAGTCTGCTCTGGTTTCTTGGTGAGTGACCTGAATCTTTGCCTCAGCTGTTCCGCATTTATCCCATGTCTGGCAAACACCAGTTTTTTAAACTCAGAGAAGTCTTTTAGCAGCTCCTCTGGCATCTCTGCATAGACTTCTGCCAGGCTGCCACTGATTAAAGATCGCATAATGGTCATCTTCTCAGTCTCCCTTACTGAGAAGTCCACAAACGCTCTTTCCACTAGGGAAAAGAACACCTCAGGGCAATCTCCCTTGTGGTACACAGGGAATTTCTTCAGGTCAGTTTTAGACAATTGGCCCCCCTCAGAATCCCTATTGTTATTATTGTTCTGGTTCATCATTTCCAATTTTCTTAACTCAAACGCCATCCTTTCTTTTTCCAGAGCAATTTTCTCTCTCTCCCTCGCCATTTCCATTCTCTCTCTCTCTAATCTTTCCTCCATTTCCAATTGCCTTTGTTTCTCTTCCCTGTCTATTTCCCTCATCCTCAGTTCATGCTGTTGGGCTAGGACCATTTTTCTGAGTTCTGGGTTCTGTTCTCCCGTGCTCTCATCCTGCACTGAGCCAAATTCCTCCTCAGAACCTTGGTCCACCTGTGGGTCTTTCACTTCACCCATTTTTGCCATTTGGCTTCGAGTCAAGGGCATAATCCCCCCCCAGAACAGGCTGCTTTCAAAAGTCAAGCCTCAAAATAAAGCGACCACTTTTTTTTTCTTTCTTTCTTTTGCCTCAGAACCAGCCTTCTATAGATTGCTGCTGTTCTTCAGCACTAACTTGCAACTGTTGCCAGCCAGAGTCTACCCCCCTCTGCTAGGCCTCTCAGCAGACAAGCTAGATCACTGCTATTTCACTCAGCTTTGCCTCAGCCTTTTCCCGCCAAAACAGGTTGCCTCAGAGCTCCCTAATCTAATCCCACCAATCTGAGGTTACACGTTCTTCCACTAGCATACCTCCCCGTGAGGTAAGCCTAGAAGATTACCTACGCGCTCTCAGATTTTCCCTGACTAGACCCCCCTTGCTCTGGGCACACTTGCCAAGGCTTTGCTGGACCACTGGACAACTGGACCAGTCGTATCCCACACGCTGGACACCAATCAATGTGACAAACCCAGACCTACTGGAGGATGCCACACTTTCACTAAGCTGCCACCAACCATTCCCTATAAGGAGTCACACAGACCAGGAATGGATTTTCAACAAATAAAGGACTAAGGTTTATTTAAATAACACACAGGGAAAATAAAATGATTAAGTGAATAAGATACAGTAACGTGGCTTAGTCTCAATCATACATACACCAGTTTGGGTTCACACAGAACACCTTTAAATAAAGCACAGACCCTGAACCTATCAGTTCTGGCTACCCATAAAGACACCTGAACCTATCAGGTTGGTACTGACTGACACACAGTAGTACCCTGTCTGACACACAGACTCCCACACCAGCTTCTTCTTCCCAGCTGCTCCTTCTACTCTCCACACAAGCTCCACATATATATACAGTACAGCCCCTCCTCCTGATGTCCCGCCTTCCACTCCCCATAGGATGGAACTTTCCCTCCAAACCCATGACAGACAGGTAACATCAGTGCTGTATGTAACAGGTACCAGGTCCCAAGTCTGAATCTTTAGTCCCAAGTCCCAAGTCTGAGTCTTTGGTACCAAGTCCCAAATCCAAGTCTTTGGTACCAAGTCCCAAGTCTGCGTCTTTAGTCTCAAGTCTGAGTCTTTAGTCCCAAGTCCCAAGTCCCAAGTCTGAGTCTTTAGTCTCAAGTCTGAGTCTTTAGTCCCAAGTCCCAAGTCCAAGTCTTTAGTCCCAAGTCCCAAGTCTGAGTCTTTAGTCTCAAGTCTGAGTCTTTAGTCCCAAGTCCCAAGTCCGAGTCTTTAGTCCCAAGTCCCAAGTCCAAGTCTTTAGTCCCACGTCCCAAGTCTGAGTCTTTAGTCCCAAGTCCCAAGTCTGAGTGTTTGATAGCAAGTCCCAAGTCCAAGTCTTTAGTCCCAAGCCCCAAGTCTGAGTCTTTAGTCTCACGTCCTTTAGTCCCAAGTCCCAAGTCCAAGTCTTTAGTCCCAAGTCCCAAGCCTGAGTCTTTGATACCAAGTACCAAGTCCGAGCATTTAGTCCCAAGTCCCAAGTTCGAGGATTTAGTCCCAAGTCTGAGTCCTTGGTACCAAGTCCCAAGTTCAAGTCTGAGTCCCTATTAAAAACAAACTTCCCCCCCCCCCAGAGAAAAAGAGAGTGGGGTCCAAGTCATGAATCAAGTCTGAGTCACTGAAAAAAACAAACTGTGTCAAGTCTGAGTTGAGTCCGTGGTGTGACTTAAGTACGACGTGACAGCGAATCCTGTGACTTGAGTCCCCATCCCTGATAAATATTTTAAATTAATTAATTAATATTTCTAAGCTCTGGCCAAGATAAGACTCCATCATGGCTACCCTAGCGATATCTGATACCCCCTACACATGCCTCCCAGTCACTGAGTGTCTAAGGTTACGTCGTTCTACTCTCTGTTTTAAATGGTATGGTTGCTTCCTCTTCTCATGATGCTTTCTCTTCTCTTCCCTTTCCTTCCTGTTGCAAGAACTAGTGGAAAAGATTTAGAGTTATAAATCTTACCACCACGATCAGGTACCTTCACTGCTTTTGTCATTCTTTTTGGATTTTTTTTTTAAAAAGCACCCTAATTTTATCTGATAGAGGAATGAGAAAATTAATTACATGGAAGATTAGTGGGACTACATTATAATAAATGAATGCCACGGAAGGCATGAATGATTGAAAATATAATATGTTATAAACTGAAACTCTTAATATTTATATGTTTCATTTAATAGAGTTCCAGTATATTTGGGGGCAAATCCATTTCGTAAGTAACCGAACTCTGTGATCCCGGACAAACAGATCATATTACATGGAGCTTCCTAATGCAGCTAATGAATAACAGAAAAGTGCAGCCGTGGACTAATTACATATGCCTATACTTCCTGTGAGTCCCACTGCCGCCGCCCCCCATGGGGCCCTAAAATCCCGTATGGTCCAGCCTGGTTTGATCGCTCATGGCAGCTGTTATTAAAGGCCCTACTGTCCAGTCCCCCAAGTTCCTAGGAAGTTGAGTTTACATCACTAACCCCTTGAGTATAGCTGGGCCCCAATATAGTTCATTGAGGTCCCTGGATGTCCAGGTCAAGGGAATTGGGATGGGGGCACATGTCATGATGTGAGGTGCAGTCCTTTTAGGGACGGCTGGTAAAGGCAGGTGGGGGGTGCTCCATGAGGCTGCTGTTCCTGGAGCCTCCTTTATGGCACTCATTGCCGCTTGCATCTCCCATGCCAATGTTGGGTTGAGGTAGCCTCCATGGCTCCCATTGGGTGGCAAGGATGTCAAGGCTGAGATGGCGCTGGGTCAGGTAGGAGATGTGTTGTCAGCGACTCAGCTGCCAACCCCTTCCATGGCTGAATGGGCTGGGCAAGAGGAGGTGGCTTCCCTTGTGCTATACCAGTGGTCCCCAAACTTGGTCCTCCAGATGTTCTTGGACTTCAATCCCCAGAAATCCTGGCCAGCTGAGGTGGTGGTGAAGGCTTCTGGGAGCTGTAGTTTCAGAACATCTGGAGGGCCAAGGTTGGACACCACTGTGGTATGCCCTCATTGACACCTCTGTGGAGGAAAAGAAGATGGGTTTCTAGTGCTCATCTGCCTTCTCCCATGTCTCCCCTTCATCTGTCATGGTTGGTGATTGACCACCTGCCACTCCTGCGCCTTCTGCTCCTGCCACACACACATATCCCTGCTCCAGCGGTCCCACATCAGGCGATGGACCATCCTCCAAGCTGTGGCACTGCATCCCTGCTGATTAGGGGTCCAGGAACTTACTCTCCCTCCTGGGATCCCCAGGGCCAGACAATTCACTTGGGGTGCTCGAGGTGCCCTCCACACCTCTCTACTCATCAAAGACCTGCATTGCCATTTTAAATAAAAACAAAACAGGAACAGAAAATATTATTGACATTTTAGTGATGGGAGAGCTGCCCGGAGCTTGGCAAAATGATCTCAGTCTCCTCCCTCCAAACTAGAGGAGCTAGAATCATTCCTGCCAAGCCAAAATAAGGTTCAGAAAAGATGGTCATCTCCACTGCTGGTGGCTCTTCTCTCTCTCTTGCCCCGTGGCCTTTCGCCCTAGGGCAAAAGGAGGGAGAAAGAGTGGGTGGTATAGCAATTGCTTTCTTCCTATTACATCTCCCTGGCATAGATAACTTCCCCTGGGTTTTCATATTTTGTAACCTGGCATGTGGCTAACCATGGTGCTGGGAAGCAAAAAGAGCAAAGAAGATAAGAAGTAACCAGGGACAAACGTCTGCTGTAAGTCCTCCCTCCATGTTACCAGTGATCTGGCTAGCCTTTGATTTCTCAGGGAAGGAGAGGGAAGGGAAGATAGTAAAGGACTGTGTTTTGGGATGAGAGGAAACAGGCAGTGGGGACATTCTGGAATTTGAAGAGTGAAAGGATTTGTGGGAGGAGGAAGAGGGAAACCAGCGGTGCTTCCACGTCTTGGGTTTTTGATTCAAGCTGGATAAGAACTTCAGTGCTTCAAATAACCACCTCTTTGGGTCTTTACAGTCTTCTGGATTGCTTTTTTGAGCCTGGGTGGAGATAGGTTTGTGAAGAACACTATTATGAATCTTTGCATTTATCAAACATCACAGCCCTAGTCTAGTGTTACAGCCTGAATCCAGATGAGCTTTGACGTATGGTGGTGATTTGGGGATGTAGGAGTGCCCCGTTTCCTTGCCCCATCAGGAAGACAAGCAGATCCTTGTGTGTTCACATCAAAGATCAAAAAGCCATCTTGTAAGTGCTTCAGATAGTTCTGCTTACAGTATTGCCGTGAGTAGAGGCCCTGCCTTTTCAAAGGTCCTAATCATAGAAATATGTATATGCATTCAGCAGAGCATATGTGCCACTGCAAACCTTTGTTGGGAGCATGTGAAGTTCTGCCTGCCTTTCACGCAGGATGAGACATGGGATGGAAGATATATGCTTACCCCATCTTCCCCAGAATTCAAGCACTAACCAGATTCAGGCTGGTCAGAATTTTACCAAACTCCGGGAGGCAGTGAAAGACAGGAGGGCCTGGCGTGCTCTGGTTCATGGGGTCATGAAGAGTTGGACACAACTTAACGACTAAACAACAACAATGGCAGAATCAGGTATCACATTTGATGTGAGTTTTTATAAACTCCTGAGGTTCTTAGAGGAACCTGACTGACAGTTATATTAAATAGAATGGAACTCTGTGGTGTCAGAAATTGAGAGATTTATTTCCATATGATTCCATCCAGGAATCATGGATGGGGGTTTTCTGTTTTTGCTCAACCATCCAGCAGACCAGACTGATTCCCAATTCTTAAATGAGCCCCAGTAGAATGAGAAGAGACACCGATGGTCTGTGTGCCAGGCTCTTTTGAATGATGAAGATGTGCATGCAGAAGAAACTTCTCATTATCATGATGCAGGAGCTCTCCTACAAAATGTCTAAACACTTCTAGAGATTGTTTTCTCTTATGAATAAGGGTTACCAAGTGTGTCGTGTTTCCTTCCTTTGGAGCTACGTGACTTTGCTGTAAGCTGTTTGACCTGAAGATGTCCTCACTTTAAGTTATGACATGGATGAACTAATCTGTTTTGTTCTTTTCACCAAGTCATATGATTTTATGTAAAATTATATCAGTGAATGAATTACGGTCTGGGGTGGGAGTTTATGATTCTGTAAAGTGATTGAAATGTGAACGGTGTTGTCTAAGTACTGCTTCCATTCATTGCTAAAATTGTCACAGCTTCTTAACCTCTCAGGTCAATTCTGAACTGTGTTTTTAATGTGGAATGGCAATATCACCCATGGCAATATCACAGTAAACTCCAACCTGTTACATGAGCTTATTCTCGCTTTTGCTTTCTGTGGAATCATCTTATTTACAGAGAGTTCTAGATAACCTTTCTTTCTCCCATTTGCTTAGAGGCTGTAGACAAGAGGCAGGCAATCCTTTTACCCTTGTAGATTATGCACACACAGACAGTAAGGGAAAGAGAGATTGTTTTTTAATTTTTCTCCATCTTCGATACATCGATACATTGGTAAAAATACAGTGGTGCCTCGCTTAACGATTGCCCCACATTACGACAAATCCGCTTTATGACAATCTTTTTGTGATCGCAATTGCGATAGCAAAATGATGGTCTAAATGGGGGAATTTCGCTTAGCGAAGATCGGTTCCCTGCTTCGGGAACAGATTTTCGCTTTACGAATATCAAAAACAGCTGATCATCGGGGTTTCAGAATGGCCACCGGGTGCTTAAAATGGCTCCCCGCTGTGCTTGGGGCCGGATTCCTCGCTATACAGGCAATGAAAATGGCTGTCGTATGGAGGATCTTCGCTGGACTGTGAGTTTCCCCATACTGGAACGCATTGAACGGGTTTCAATACGTTTCAATGGGGTTTTAAATTTCACTTCACTATGTTTTTGCTTAATGGTGATTTTCCTGGAATGGATTATTGTTGTTAAGTGAAGCACCACTGTATGTCACCAGGGAGTTGCTGGCATTATATTACCAGGGAGTATTTTTTTTAAAAAATTCTGTGGTAAGATACATTGAAATATTGATATACCAATGTCACCGAGGAGGGGGGGTATGATCACTAATACAGCCACACGGATTCCTTAAATCGATTGTGTGTAAGGCACTTCTGCAGGAGCAGCCACTGCAACAGTGGACGCTCTGCGTGGCACAGAGCTGCTGGCGCAGTAGCACTCCGCCTACCCGCTCGGAACTGCCGAATGCAGGCAGGGGACGTGGCGGCCGAGGGGAGGGGGAGTCCGGGTGAAGAACCTTTGATCAGGCGGGTTCCCCCTGGCTCAGCCTCTTTCATGGGGTCGGCAGCGTGGCCCGCCCGCCCACCCACAGTTGAGAATTAAGAACGAGAGGAGCGGCTCGCAAGTGGGGTGGGTTAAGGGAATCTCCTGGCCGGCAGTGCACCTAGGGTCTTGAGGCTCAGTGACTGAAGCAGGTGGGGGGAATTACTGGCTTTTGGATGGCTGAAGATGCACTGGACAGAGGTCAGTGCGCTTCAGCAGGAGGAACTCACCTTTGGTGGCCTGATCCGGTTAAAGTGGCACACCGGAGTCAGATGAATTTGCACTACATTAGGCCCACTTTTGAAAGTGCAATTAAAAGCTTTAAACAGTTTTAATAAAGTTGTGGCCCAAGTTTTATCCAAGTCCTGTGTCTTGACTCTTTGCTGGGCGGGCAAAGGGACACTTTCGTAAACAGAGCCTCCTTCCTGATCAATGTTCCCTCTATTTTCCATCCCCATGTGCAAGTCCACCCCCCAACACGTGGGGTTCCTTTGCAACCAAAATGAAAGGGACTTGAAACAATAACTGTGGGGGAATGGGGGAATAGGAAAGCTGCGTGGAGGGGAGGAAAAATCAAGCACGCTCCTGCACCTTATCAGACTTGTTTCTGATATATCAATCGACCGATTGAGCTCTCGATCTATCTAATAAGGGGCTAAATTGCAAGAGAGAAAATAAACCGGGACCATGTTGTAGCAGGCCATAACGATTCAAATAGGAGGAAATAAATGGGTGCTGCTAAAAGTTCCTAGGACGTTCATCCTGGGATATAAGCCACATGATCATGATTCAGTCCAACAGAGTCATGGAAAGTCCTGGAAGAAATAGAAAACATTTCCCTCGTGTGACCACAGCCTTTGTTGTGCTTCAAAAAGACTTTCTGAAATCAAAGGGATTTGTTTGTTTATATTTTTGTTGTTGTTGTTTAGTTGTTCAGTTGTGTCCGACTCTTCTTGACCCCATGGACCAGAGCACACCAGGCCCTCCTGTCTTCCACTGCCTCCTGGAGTTTGGTCAAATTCATGTTGGTAGCTTCAATGACACTGTCCAACCATTTTGTCCTCTGTCGTCCTCTTCTCCTCTTGCCCTCACCCTTTCCCAACATCAGGGGCTTTTCCAGGGAGTCTTCTCTTCTTCTTTTCACCCTAACCCTTTTCTCCTTAAAAAAAGACCAAAGGCAGCTTACATCATTAACATGCAATATTCAAAGCTAAAAGAGATAAGTACAGTGGTGCCTCGCACAACGGGCGCCTTGTAGAGTGATGAATTCGCTCTACGAGGCTGTTTTTGCGATCGCAAATGCGATCGCAAAACGGTGCCCGTACAGGCGGGAAATCGCAGAACGAAGGTCAGTAAGCTGCTCGCTTACCGACCTTCGCTTTGCGACCCGCCGATCAGCTGTTCCGTGGCTTCAAAATGGCCGCCGGAACAGCTGAAAGGGCCTGGGGTGCAGCGTTTTCGCGCCCTTGGTAAGCAAGGGGAGCACGCGAAAACGCGGTGGAAGCCCCGAAATGGCTGCGCGCAACCATTTCGGGGCTTCCGGCAGCGTTTTCGCGCGTTCCCCTTGCTTACCAAGGGCGCGAAAACGCTGCACCCCAGGCCCTTTCGGCTGTTCCGGCGGCCATTTTGGACCCGCCAGACAGCTGATGGCAGCCATTTTAGCGCCCTCATTGTGCGAGGGGAGGGCGCGAAAATGGCTGCCGGCCCCTGGGAAACATCGCACTACGGTAAGTATTCTATGGCATTGGAACGCATTAAACGCTGTTTAATGCGTTCCAATGCCTTTTTCTGTTCCGTAGTGCGATGTTTCCCACAGCGAAGGTTAATCTGGAACAGATTAACCTCGCTGTGCGGGGCACCACTGTATACAAATACTACACAAAAAGGAAACAAATGCCACTCTAAGAAATGGTAAACAAAAACTATGTCAGAAACATATTCAAAGCAGGGAGACACAAAATCCATTTAAAATCCCCACCTTGAGCACCCAGTGTCCCAGATTGTCTAGATGCTAGCTCTAAACCGGTATACTCCTTTTAGAGATTCTGCACGTTTAATACTTTATCTTTATTTAAATTAGAATTCTTTTTGATCTAACAAGGGGTGCAAATGCAATGAGCACTTATTTTATGATTCAGGCAAATCAGGAACTCCTCTTCCACCCTCTGAGGCCTTGTGGCTTCCGATTTCTAAAGGATGAGCACTCCTTTAAATAACTGTGTTTGCCCTCCCAAACCACCCATGTGACCCAGGAGAGTCTCGTGCCTTCCGGGACAGCGGGCAAATGCCAGCAGGGATGTTCCAGGATGTCTGCCCATCCATCCAGCGGCTGGAACCACTGTGGAAGCAAGTCACAAATTCCCATTTGGCCCTGAAGCGAGCCACTCCTCTTGTTCTTAGTTCTCAACCAACTCCGTTCTGCCAATGCCATAAAGCAGGCCGAGCCAGGGGGAACTAGTCTGATCAAAGGCTCTTCACCTGGACTCCCCCTCCCCTCGTCCGCCACGTCCCCAGCCTGCGTTCAGCAGTTCCGAGCGGGCAGGCAAAGCGCTACCACGGCGGCTGCTCTGTGCTGTATGGAGCATCCATTTGGTTACAGGTCATCACCAGAGGAGAGAAAACCATTGCACAAATAGGAGTGCCTAACAGGTCACAAAAGGTTTATGCCAAACAAGACAATGTGACTCTCTCAAATTCCACCACATTGCTGGTTATTTTTGCTGCAATAGACACAGCCACTCCTCTGAAAATAGCTGCAAGGGGCAAAGAATCTTGATTTGCTATGTAGGGCTTGTGGGCGAGGTTGGGTTTTGTTTCTGTTTTACAGCAAAACCCAGAACCCTCAATTGTGGGACACCCGGTTCACGAACATATACCTAAATGTACTGTGGCAATTTACTTTCTAAACAGGAAGCGAGGCAGAACTAGGCCTAAGCCAGGGTGTGAAGCTTTCCATCTTAGGCCTTTCTATCAGGCGAGCCAAATGTACCCGTCTGCAGGTGCCTGTCTGTCAGGTAGGACTCTCAGAATGCAGAATTCTGGGTTCTGTAGTTAAAAAAATGAAACAGAAAAATAAATGATGCATTTCTAGCAAAGATTCACTAGAACAGGCTTCTTCTCACTCCTCCCCCAATGGCAATGAAAAATAGACATTTTAAAGTTCTAATTCTGATTCAGCTCATAAATGAGATGCTATGGAAAAAAAGAATGATGTGATAATCTAGTATGCCGAGCAAATATCTGTCTCTGGAGTGATGCCACCATGAAGTCATCTCCCAGTCTTGCTTGGCAGAGTTCTTGTTTGGGAAGGGGGTGAGGAAGAACAAACTGTCCTGAAGAAAGCCACCCACAAGGACAGACGTTGCAAGAAACAAGAGGAGGGAAAGCTCCCAAGTTCTGCGAAGATTTTCAATGCCTCATCTTTTCTGCATTAGATCTCCTGGGAATGCTGTCTTGGACTGAGAGAGCAGTTCCAAAGACTCCGAACATTCCGGTTCCCAAGAGATGCCTCATGTTGAGTTTTGGAGCTGAGGTCCCCTGAGAGAGCATGCCAAGTGAAGAGCATGCCAATTAGAGTGCATATGTGTGTGCATGAAATGGATTCAAAGAAGCATGCTGGTGAGCTCAAATCAAATCTGTTGACGTTTTCAGTTCTGGAAAATAAGCGAGTGAGCACCAGTGGGGAAACTTTAATAGCAGCACCTTCTGTCCGGTTGGGCTTCTGGTGACAAAGTTCTCCAGAAGTTTCTCAAACAAAACAGCACCATGGCTTTTGAAACTGGATCCCCTTGCAATGCCCTGAAATACAGATCTTGTGTGAGTTATGAAACTATGTGTTAGTACCTGGATGGTACTAAGCTTTGTATCAAGCAAGAAACGTTAAGCTTTGTATGAATGCACACATAACTCTGAATACAAACTGCAACTCATGAATTAGTAGCAATTTGCCCTCCTGGTTTACACCATTATACTTACACAGGCATAAATCTAGAAGAAGATGCTGGCCATTGTGATTTTAAATGCCTGTTTCAATTATTTTAATCTGGTACTCGTCTTTAGCTACTAATTGTGTTTTAATGTTATTGTTTGCTATATTTATAATTGGAAATTCAACATATTTCTGCAAATCCCTGCTGGGGCATGGGCCAGTTGACAGGACATTCACCTTGCTTTAGAGGTGAAAGCTGAGAAGAAACACATTTGATAGCGATAATACTTCTTTGGGGAAAATAACTTACTTGCTGGCACTTTTAACGCCACACTGTAACATCTTTACTGTCAACTATATTTTTCTTCTTTTCACAACTTCATGAAATCATGCGGGACGGGACTCAGCCTTGTGGATCCGTTCAGATTCCCACCGAATTGCTCTGCCGATTGGCAGCATTATTGGACCTGGAAAAGTAGAAGGTCATATCTCCTGTTATTTCTGAAGATTAGTGGCATGGAACTAGCCGGTCATGATATTGGCTGTCCTTGACCTTCCTTGCCAGCTGCAAATGTTGCAGAAATAACCCAACCTACGCGTGACTGAAGTCATCTTGGCTACCACAATATGAGACTTTCTGTCTGAATAAACCACCAGAGCAATTCATATCTAATCAAAGGCTCTACAGCTGCAGGATGAAATCATAAAACAATAGGTGTTTAGTACCTGGATGAAGGTGAGGCCAACGGGCAGTCTTCAGATACACTCGAGTGATGGAGTCTGTTTTCTTTTGTATCAGAGGCTGTGCAAGATTATGTTATGGGTTTTTTAAAAAGGTCATCTGGAGTTTTTCTCAAAAAGAAAACAGAAATGATTTTTAGGAAAATAAAACCTTTGCTTTCCTTAGTATCGGCTGTCTCCGCTCAACGAGATAGTCTGGTGAGAATTTCCAAGCCCCACAATCTCCTTACTTCCAAGAAAAGGGCATCATCATCATCACCATCACCATCACCATCACCATCACCATCACCATCACCATCACCATCACCATCATCATCATCATCATCATCATCATCATCATCATCATCATCATCATCATCATTATTATTATTATTATTATTATTATTATTATTATTATTATTATTATTATTATTATTATTATTATTATTATTATTATTATTATTATTATTATTATTATTATTATTATTATTATTATTATTATTATTATTTCTTCACCAGGCCTGTGTAATTTGTGCAGACTGACAATGCACCAGTGCCTTTTCCCTTTGAAAAGCACAGAGGGCAAGCACAGAATGACTGGCTGATTGTTTTAAAAGACACAAGCAACCCTTTCAATGCTTCTAATCTAAAAGGTCAATGCCACAGATACTGTTTGCATTTCTTACGTTCGTGCATTTGTGCGTATGTGTTATTTATTCAGTTTAATTGCTCGGGGAGAGGACATCCTCACACCCTTTTGTTGAGAGCACCGTAGTGTATACCTTGTCCCCTAACTGTTTGAGGGAAAGAACTTGGTGCTTCTGTGCATTGGAAAATGAGACAAGCAACTATTTACATCCTTAATCTCGATACCAAAGCACTATAATTGTTATGTGACTTTTTAAAAAGGGAGGCTCTTATTTAGAGGAGATATGTGCCCTAAAGTGGCTAGTCATATGAACCAAGGAGTGATAGGTGTAGAATGGATGCAGTTCTCTCCCAGAAGTGTCCTGAGACAAGAGATGGCGATTGTGCAGCCCCCCAAAGCTTCTTGGATTAGAATTCCCACAACCTTTTACCATGGGTTATGCTAAACTCAGCTAACAGAAACAGCAACATCTGGAGGTTTACAAAGGGGCCTTATTCATGCCTGAGGAGCTGTACTGTAAGAAATGGATTCGTGACCGAAGTGATGACATTTCTGCTCAAGCTGAGACTATAGCAATGGTTCCCAGCCTTGGATCCCCACACGTTCTTGGATAAAAACTCCCAGGAGCTTTTACCACTAGTTGTGCTGGCCTGGATTTCAGACACAGGATCCCTTGTCCATCACTGATACCTGTCTGTCTTCTCCTTCTCAGAGAATTGGGTTCCGACTGTCAGGGTTAAAAGTTCAGATTGCCCCAAACTTGGAGCTGATTTCCCCATTTAAGACTTGTGTTAGGAGCAAATAAGAGAATGTTTACTACAAGCAGTCACAGCTGGGAAAACACAAATGCCCTCTGCTTTTGTAATGTAGAAATATGCTGAATATGCGTTACAAAATTGCATGATAATTCCCTGGATATCCATGGCAAAATATCTCCCTTTCTAGGGGACTGTCTTTCCGTTGCTTTCTTTGAAGTAATCCTACATTTGTACTCTTCAAAGAAAACCTGTCTTTTGACCGTTTCTGTGACTTTTCATTGCCATAAAGCCTCTTCCCCCCCCCAAAAAAAAAGCTTTATCAACATGTCAACTCGGCAGTGCTCTTCCTGTCAAGCGAGTATGAGGCATAACTCAATTATATATATAAAAAAGTGGTTGTTTCTCCCTTTTGAAAAGCTTTTTTTTTGGAGGATCAATATTTCAGCCCCTGCAGCCTGGATTCTTTCTAATTTTTTTAAAAAGGGGGGCAACCATTCCTTTTAGGGTAAGCAAGATTGGTGTTTCCAGTTTATATGATTTTTTTTAAAAAAAAATCTGGGCACATTTAGCATCACTTGTTTCTGCACGTAGTGGAAAAAGAGATTTACATTTTTAAATTCTTAAGACAAAACAATTTGCTCAAGCTTCCCTAGATTTAGTACAACGCAAGAGCAGACAGTTTGTTACATATGTGCCAATATGGTGCTGATCTGAAGTCTAGTTTCAAAGTTATAATTTTTTTGCTATAAATTAAAGGGAGATAAATGATAATTAAGAACTATTAATTATGCAATTTGAAATACCTATGATGAATATAATATCAGAAATTGTAGACCTTAAGGCATACTGTATATTTAGGGAAATAAAATATGTATAAAATATGTATGAATTGTAACATGATCAAGTATTTTAGGCGTCTAATGCTATAAATAAAAGGGGAAATGTTAACTGATGAATACAACAACAAATTATAGATTCAGAGCCGTGCAAAAACATGTATGAATTGTAAATATGATCAAATATATAGGTGATATATATATAAGATCCCCAATATCTGAAATACTGATGAAATGTGAAATTCGGATATGAAATACATGTATGCTTAGATGTATAATAGAGTTTAATAGAGTACTGGAGATTATTTAATTGTAATGCATTCACATAGAGATATTAAGTACATATGAATTATAATATGATTAAGGAGCCAAAGCTAGATAAATATACCCCATGACTTTGCTTATGATGAATGTAATATTAGAAATTGATGATTCTAAGGCACATATTTAGAGAAACAAAATATGCATGAATTGCAAAATGATCAATACATAAGGTGATATATATATAATACTGTATACCCATTCTCTGAAATATTGATACCATGTGAAATCCTGATATGGAACACATATTTGCACAGATTGTAAATTGAAGCTAATATAGTGTAGGAGATCATTTAATACATCTATATAGAGATACTAAGGACATATGAAGTATAATATGATTAAGTAGCCAACATTATATATATATATATATATATTGTGGTTTTGCTTTGTTTTGTCTTTTTTATGGTGTTATTGGTTGTTGAACTGCGGATTTCTCATGATGGTAGCATGGATATTCTGAGATATAATTGATAGCCAAGGATGTGAGAGAAATAATTATTAGAATTAGTACAATCTTAGGACGGACTATACCTGGAATCCTTGTAGAGCAATAAGGTTGATGCAGTTAGATTTTTAAGAATGGATAACACTGTATGGAAATGCCTCCCCCCTGCCTGTATATGTGGGGTTTTGTTTTGTTTTTGTTTTTGATTCTATTTGTATTGTTTTAGGTTTTTTTTGTGTGTTTTTGTAGGTTTATATGTGTAGAAAAAATAAAATACATTTAAAAAATAATTTTTTTGGAGGGGGAGTTATCCCTATTTTTAGAATTGTCTATATAATGTATTCTTGAAGGCTTTCATGGCCAGGATGGTTGTCGGAGATTTTTCAGGCTGTCTGGCTGTGTTCTGGAGGTTTTTTCTTCCTAACATTTTGCCAGTCTCTGTGGCCGGTATTTTCAGAGGGCAGGAGTTAGAACTCTTTCTGTGTTCTGGTGTAAAATGTTAATTTGCTCTGCTGTGCAACAGGAATGCTGCACTCTCATAATGCTATAATATAATAAGTACAAAGAAGGAACTGTGCCGGTCATTACATTGATTGTAGCTGGGGGGGCAAAGGAATGGCAAAAAAAGGGGGGCAGAATTGATGTAATCCTGTGTATGATTGTATTGACAATCAATGTTTGCAGTTTCTGTAATATTTGCGTGCACTTCTGTTTATTGATTTGCAAAAACCCTCTACAAATGCAAAAACTGTATGTATACCCGCAGCAATATACATACATTTGTTTATTTATTATGAGACAACTTACAATGCAGGTATTTATGATGCTTTCAAAACAAACACACACAAACATTTTGCTTCCAAACAAAGGTGCAAAATATCTCAACAACATTTTTGCATCTCTGAATGCTCAAATATGGGATACTTTAAGGTATCTAACACTGTCCTGGAGCAGACTCGACGTGGTGGAAGACAGATTTTTCTTCATTTTGCCCTTTGCTTGTTAAATTACTGTATTTATTTCCCATCACAATTAAGCAAGGGGGTTTATAACACCTCCAGGGCTGACCTCCATTTCCTGACTTCCTGGACCGCATAAACAGGGACAGGAAGGACTTTGGATCATATAAAACCAAAACCACCCTGGACATGCCCAGGGACTACCAACTGATTCAGCTCTATGCCTCCCCCTCCAACATCAGTTTGAACACCTACAAAGTGGGGGGAAAGGAGAAGAGCCACTATGAAAGGACTTAATTGCTTATTCTGTAAAGGAGTGTTGTTGTTTAGTCGTTAAGTCGTGTCCGACTCTTCGTGACCCCATGGATCAGAGCACGCCAGGCCCTCCTGTCTTCCATTGAGTCCCGGAGTTGGGTCAAATTCATGTTGGTTGTTTCGCAGACACTGTCCAGCCATCTTGTCCTCTGTCATCCCCTTCTCCTCTTGCGTCCACACATTCCCAACATCAAGGTCTTTTCCAGGGAGTCTTCTCTTCTCATGAGATGGCCAAAGTATTGGAGCCTCAGCTTCAGGATCTGTCCTTCCAGTGAGCACTCAGGCTTGATTTCCTCCAAAATGGATAAGAATCTCCTCCAGCACCACAATTCAAAAGCATCAATTCTTCGGTGGTCAGCTTTCTTTATGATCCAGCTCTCAGAGTAGAGGAGTACACATGGGTTAACACATTGTTCGGGTATTACTAACTCAAGAGTAAAGGAGTACACATGGGTTAATAATATCCGAACAATGTGTTTCAGATGGACACTAGCATTTATATACCCTACTAGCCACATATCACTGACCTCATATGCATTCCTCATCTGACTAGTATAGGTGACTTCTGTTATAGCCAACTTCTGTCCCCTTTCTTATGTTTAGGCTTCTCTCTCTCTTTGTTGACTCCTCCATAACCTTCCCCATGTCACTCTGTTCTTGTTTTCCTTAATCCTTTTAGCAGCACGTTCAACACATTCCTTCGCTTATGTTTGTAAAGGTCAGGGCTTGAGACTTACAAGTTTCTTAATATCTAACATGATGAACTAATACAAAATGCTGCTACTTATACTAAGCATGGCTAGGCATGAGCATGATTTTAAAAAAATCCTTAATAGCTCCAGTGTCGGAAAGGTAATGGTTGTGAAATCTTCCGCAGGGACTGAGAGGGACAGAGTTCCAAAACTGGATCTCCCCTCCACAGTTCAACCTCTGTCTCTGCCAGTCCAATCTATGGATCGTGGGATTTTCTCTCAGGGACCATTGGACTGCAATGAAAACCAACCAGCAATGAATAAGCAATGCAGTAGTAGGCGCTGATATCCATACTAGACCTTTAACCAGATTTTTAGAAAGTGACTAGAAGAGCAGTATGAAACAAAATCCAGTGCAGGCTCATAGCATTACCTACCTTTCTTCCAGTGAGTAAAGAGGAGCCATCAAGACAACGCAAAGATCAACTGAAAGTTAAACAATGAAAATTGCAAAATGTAAACATGTCTTGGGCCTAGCCAAAGGCAAATAACGAGGAAGGCAAATGTATTTTCTCAAGGTAAGAGATTCAGGGTTTAGGGGCCATCAGGAAAAGGGTCCTGCTTAGTGTTCTTGTCAACATGATTGGCTAGCAATTGATCAAGAACTTTATGGCTAATCTTATGGTGTAAGAAGTTCAAGATGAGTTCCACGACAACGTCCCAAGGAATTATGGACTGTGTTGTGTTTTGCCAACATTTGTTAGCATGCTGTTATGTACAATAGATTTATATTTACAGTGGTGCCTCACTTAGCGATGTTAATTTGTGCAGAAAAAAATCGCTGCTAAGTGATAACATTGCTAAGCGAAAATAAAAAGCCCATAGAAACGCATTGGGCTTAAAACTCACATTTAAATGAAGATCCTCCATAGCGTGGCCATTTTGAAACCGCTGGTCAGCTGGCCGAAAATGGGCGCTTTGTGATGATTGCTTCCCTGCGATCATCGCAAAGCAAAATTTCCCCATAGGGAACATCGCAAAGCGATCGCTTTTGCAATCGCAAAAACAGCATCGCTAAGCGATTTCATTGCTATACGGAGCAATCGCTATGCGAGGCACCATTGTATAAATCTATTCATAAAAGATTGCACCCCAAAATGTAGCAGCCCATAGTCTGAGTTGTGTGGGAGCTGTCAAGAAGAGCCCCACTCCATAGATGCCTGGTCGTTTCGACCCATACACACATGTTGAGATTGCAGTGCCAATCCATAGACACATCTTTTGAACAAGAAGGGAAAGAGGCAAAGAACATTGTGGTATTCTTATATTAATTTTAGGCATTTTGTGAGTTGAACAGAACTCACAGTGAAGCAGACAAGTCATAAAAGAATGGACTGGGGAAAATTCCCTCATCACAGGGACTGATAGAATAATCCTACATTTATCGGTTTTGTCCTCATAAAAGTCACTCAAACCCATAGCCATCACCCCAGCTTGTGTCAGAGAACCCCTTACACAAGGGCTAGAATCCTTTCATTCTATGCCAGTGGTTCCCAACGTTGGGTCTCCAAATGTTCATGGACTAAAACTCCCAGAGGTCTTCACCACTAGCTGTGCTGGGCAAGATTTCTGGGAGTTGTAGTCCAAGAACATCTGGGGACCCAAGTTTGGGAACAACTAGTCTACACAATCCTATAACAACAATCATTTAAGCAACAGGATATTATTTTACCAGCCATCTGTTGCATTCCCCATGCTTCATCTATTTGTGCCATGGGTGTGTGTTACTAGCTGTGCAAGTGGGCACACGACTTGTGAAAACCACAATATTTCACAGTAGGATGTTGACCAGTGTGTGAAAAAGTATATTCTTCTAAGGTATTGAAAGTCTCTCCTCTTAATTTCACCATAAATATGAAATTGCCCTTTCTCCCTACAGTGGCAGGACATTGGACTAGATTATCTCTGGGGTCCCTACACGCATAGGTATCCTTCAGTCTTGAGAGACTATGGTAGTGTGCTCTGTATGGAGGACTTGGAACAGTGTCTAGTGTTTTGATGCTAGAGTGTCCTCTCCAGGGCAGGAAGCCTGGCTAAAATAATATGGAGGATAGGCTGTTATCCAAGCAGCAAATCCCCCCTCTCCATGTCACTGAGATAGTCCGATGGAAAGGCAGGAAATACAACTGGTTTCAGCAATGTCACAGGAGTTGGCAGAACAACACGAACTGCCTCTGGGACTCCAGCTCTGGATTTTGCCTCAAGGTTAACTCCTGAAGACTTTTCCATCAGTGGATATAGCCACAAGGCAGTGGAGTTTTCCTTCTCCTAGATGGGCTGCCTTCCAAGGCTGACGAACCCCACCTACCTGGTCCCTACCATGTCATGATTCTATGGTCATGTTCAGGCATTACATGAACTGACCATACTGTAGTTAGAGGAGAAATCCCAGCCACAGTGCTGCATGTCAGCCATAAGTCTGACTAGGAAGAGATGGGATCCTGTTCGAAGCCGCTTCCCATGAGGAATAAACCATATTTTCCAGCATGGCTGTTTGCATATAGAGGGCACACATGAGCAGCCAAACTATTCTCTTTAGATTCGTTGCTATTCGTGATGAATAAACCATGTTTAGGATGCTGGCTATATGTAGTGCCTGAATAGGGCTCCTGATTACACTGATTTGGAGAGCACCCACTCCACCAGTGGCGAGGCAATTGTGAGGCTGCATGTGTCGCATTTCAGGCTTCCTTCTTGCTCCATCACAGAGCTTGTTTTCTGTATTTACAGGGGTAGTGTTACTTTCCAAGAATTTGTTAGCAGGAACATGTTAATGAGTATCAGGTGCTGTTCTGTCTGAATGCAGGAAACGATTTCGCTGGAAGTCACATTAAATACCAACATCCGCCTACAGATGAGAGATGCGACATCTCTGTTTCAAATCCAAACAGATGGGGAGTTTTGACATGCACTTGCTGCTTTTCCTTTAGAAGTCAATTTCCAATAGATGTTCACATTTCCACCCAAGATGTCCTGGTCCCTCTCTTAAGGAAGAAAAAATCATGTTTCCTTCCAATTAGCTTAAACTTTATTCTGGCAAGACAAGGGGGAGGGGGAGTCCCAGGCTCTCTGGGGAAAGATAGAAGGCTGATTCAGGAAGCAGCCGTGTAAAATAAAATCTGCTGTTTATCTTCTTCCTGCTTGCAAGCTGTTTCAGGGAGAAGGAAAAATCTTTTCATAGGTTTTCTGGTTCTTTCTCTCCCTTTTGTGCCATTTTTCTCTGGTCTAGAGGCCAGATTACAAAAAAAAAAATCTCTTTTATACTCCTCTACAAAAATATGAGCCATTTGAAAACCGTTGACATGGAATTGTTTCAATGTACAATTGAAGTTGAAAAAATGCATGGTGAGCTGATCTCTCTGTCCGTTATTCTAAACAGAAATTGGAGAAATTATATCTTTGGGTCTGGCCATGTCCCCCAAGTAATCATGCTAACTGGGGAATTCTAGGAGTTACAATCCAAGTTTCACGCAGCCATCCATTCTTCCGAGGTTGGCAAACTGAGTTCCCAGCATGCTGGGTGGGTGATATGGAGCCTGCATAATTAAACTGTAAACCACCCAGAGAATGTTTTAAGTGAGGTAGTATATAAGCAGCATGCTTTGCTAAATAAAAAAAATTAATTAATTTTGTTTTGTCTTCTTACACATGATAATGAGACAAATATTTACATCCCTTGAAACAAGGGCTGCACTCAATGATCTATAGGATCACTTATAGCTCTGCAGTTCTAAGGCTTATCATAATCAACATCACTATTATTATTATTTGAGTATGTTTCCTATATCATGGGAAGGTGACACATGGCTGGAGAGAATTGCTTCACCATCCATTTTTGGGAGCCCATACAGCTGAAGATATTCTCAGATACAATGACATGTGTAATCATCCACAAAATTGTATTCCCAGTTACTAAGTATAGATGAAGGAAGGAAGGAAGGAAGGAAGGAAGGAAGGAAGGAAGGAAGGAAGGAAGGAAGGAAGGAAGGAAGGAAGGAAGGAAGGAAGGAAGGAAGGAAGGAAGGAAGGAAGGAAGGAAGGAAGGAAGGAAGGAAGGAAGGAAGGAAGTGTGGAAGGAAGGAGAAAGCTTGATGCACTTAAAATATAGTGGTGGAGAAGAATTTTGTGGACCACCAGAAAGATGAAGAATGGGGTCCCAGAACAAATCAAACCTAAATTTCCTCTGGCAGCAAAAATGACAAAACTGAGACTGTTGTACTTTGGGGACATCATGAGAAGACGACACTTGCTGGAAAAGACAATAATGCTGGAAAAAATAGAAGGTGGCAGGAAAGACAGAAGACCAGGTATGAGATGGAGTTGCTCCATAAAGGAAGCCACAGCCTTGAGTTTGCAAGAGATAAAGAGGGTTGTTAACATTTTGGAGATCACATAAGGATACCGTATGTTGAAGGTGAGTTGATGGCACATAACAACAACCGATTTGAACAGCCCCTGCCTTCCAATGCCACCACCACTGATTTTACCACTGTATTTTGTGGTGGCATCTAGTGGTATCTTTTCCAGATCTATAACTTTGTGGTTCCTCACCTCTGACCTAGAAAAAAAGGGGGAAAAGGAGAAGATGTGCAAGTTGTTCTCTCCTTCTTTCCTCCTCTGTATTAAAGCCCTCCCCTCCTCGAATTTAGGAAAACTGATGAAAATTAAGTTTTTCATTCATCCAGTAACTTGTTGAAGAAAAACCATTAAAAAGGACTAAAAGTAGCCAGTAACAAGTCAAAATAACGAGAAATGTCCATGGTTCCTCAAAAATAATATTGTTGGTGTAGAATGACGGAAAGAACTTCATAAATGTTGAAAATTTTAACAAATCAGGAGTAGTGGATTAATTTTCACTGAAGTGCTTCCAGTCTCTGACTAAGTCCTATAATGAGTTATTTTTTGGCAGGTATGTTATAGAAGTACTTAGCTAGAGGAAATATATGTTCTGGATGCTTAATGCATTTTCCGTTAGAAGCCTTCTTTCTTTCTTTTTTCTTTTTTCCCATGTCTGTAATCAAAATTGCTTTATTAAAGTTATTTGAAATGCAACAATAACAAGAAGGAAAGAGGAAAAGAAAGTTAAAAAAACCCCCACCCCTATAAACATGTAGCCTTCTCCACATTTTATGACATTAGATCAGTTATTTCTCGATCCAGACTAAGCATAGTGGGAAAGCACTAGTGGGCTGCTGAAAAAATTGTCGGTGTTCTTCCTTTGAAGCAATGAATCAAACAAATCTGTGACCTCAAGTAACCCCTCAACACATTTTGTTGCTTAGTCGTTAAGTCGTGCCCAACACCACAATTCAAAAGCATCAATTCTTCAGTGGTCAGTCTTCTTTATGGTCCAGCTCTCGCTTGCATACATCACTACTGGTAAAACCATAGCTTTGACTATGCAGACCTTTGTTGGCAAGATCCTCAACACATACAGGAGTCTATTTTTTCATCTTTGCAACACACATTGCTTTTCCCCAGCCTATCTTCAACTGGATTCCACTGGTGAGGTGGGAGGATTCATCCTTACAATATTTGTGATTAGAGCCGGGATTAGCAATGGGCACAAACTGTGATTTGGTGGTTTGTCCTGGTTCCACATGACTGGGAGGAGATTCATCCATCCTTATGAAGGGATGCTGGAAAAAATCAGTTTGGGTCCATGGATCCTAGCAAAATAACCTTCTCAGCAGTTTCTGGTCCAATGTGTGAATGAGAACACGGTGACTTCTTCAAAATTTGTGGTGTAGCTCTCTGCTCAGAAAACAAACATTAAAATGCACGTATTGCCAAACACTCATGATTTATCATCGCTTTGCCAGGTTGTGTGAAGTAGAAACTTCAGTTTCAAAAGTCAACACAGGATTTCTCAGAGGATGGAGAAGGCAGTGGTAAGGCAGGCATCAGCTAGGGGACTGGAGCTGCACTGCTTCTTTAAAGGTGATGCTTATAGTTTGGCGCTATGTGCTAAAGCGTAGAAGCCTTTTTGTGCTGCAGGGTCAGAAAACCATCAGTCGTAAGATCGAATCCTTGTGACGGAGTGAGCTCCCTTTGCTTTCTCCCAGCTCCTCATCAACCTAGCAATTCGAAAGCATGCAAATACGAGTAGATAAATAGGTACCACCTCGGTGGGAAGGTAAACAGCGTTCCGTGTATAGCCGCGCTGGCCATGTGACAACAGAAACTGTCTTCGGACAAACGCTGGCTCTACGGCTTGGAAACAGGGATCAGCACCGCCCCCTAGAGCTGGACATGACTGACTAAATGTCAAGGGGAACCTTTACATTTACTATAGTTTTCTTTGCTGATGTGGGCAACATACACACAGCATTACAGTATTTAGTGGCACGATAAATAGGAACAGATTTATTTCAGTGTGAGTTTTTGCCAATTACAATCCATTTCCTCAGACACAGGGACTGTGACACATGACTCATGCCTTTGACAAAGCAGAGTGTAAGCCATGAAAGCTCATGGTGAAATAAATGGCAAGTGAAGATCCTATTAATCATCCCACCTAGATCAATTGAGCCTATACAGGGTGTGCATATTCCAGTTCTCCAACAGTCCAATTTGCATACTGCACAGATTTGCATAAGATGCTAATTTATGTGAATTTCTCATATTACTCAAATTAAGGACTGTAATTGTGTCATTTCCACCCTACCCATATATTTTAGCCTTGGAATTACTTAAACTGTTCAGTGTTCTGTAGGAGCCAGTGTAGTGTACGGTTAGAGTGTTGAACTTCAAAAAGAGAGACAAAACCACAAATCTTTGTTTTTTTCACAAAGTTTAGTTTGTCTTCTTGGGCCAGTCTGCACTCCTCAGTCAAACCTTCCTTCAAGATTCATTTTCAGAATAAAAATGAGGAAAATGGAACGATGCAAAGCTGCTGCAAACATTGCTGATGCTTCTGGAAGTTGAGTCATGGCAACAGGACTTCTTTCTTGTTGGGTTGAAAAGTTTCGCTCCTCATCAGGTAGCTTCTCTGGATGAGTGGTGAAACATTTCAATCTATTGAGAAAGAAGTCCAACTGTCATGACTCATCTTCCGGATAACCTCACCTGGATGACTGAGAATCTTCACACAATATACAGTGGTGCCCCGCATAGCAACATTAATCCATTCCACGATTAACGTCACTATCCGGAAACATCGCTATATGGAACGTAAAACCCCATAGGAACGCATTAAACTCTGTTTAATGTGTTCCTATGGGGGGAAAACTCACCGGTAAGCGAAGATTCCCCATCTGGCCGCCATTTTCACCGCCTCGGTAAGCGAGGGCAGGGCGCAAAAACGCTGCGCGTGGCCATTTTCTGCACCCGGTGGCCATTTTGGAACCGCCAATCAGCTGTTTTTAAACATCGCAATGCGAAGATCGGTAAGCGAAACGCTTACCGATCATCGCAATGCGATGTTTTGCCACCTAAAACATTGTAATGCCATCGGATTAGCGATTGCAAAAAATGTGTCACTATGCGGATTCGTCATTAATCGGTGCACTCGTTAAGCGAGGCACCACTGTATTGCTGGTGCTTATAATAATGACATTTTGTCATACAGTTTCAGTCCAGGAAAGTAACTTTGTTAATCATTGCTTCCTAATAAGTGCAAATATATAAATCTCCCGGGCACATTTACTGAGGTATAAGACCAACTTAATTGAGTAGAATAAGAGTCATGCTATGCTCTCAGGACAAATACACGTAGGATTAGCTCTTTGAAAGTACATTATCATTTCCTCACTTGTTTCAAAGCTCTGGAAATTTAATATTCATGACAACCATAAGCTCAGTCTCAACCATTACAAGCAGAAGCTTCTAATAATTTAATAATTTATATCCCCTTACTCTTCTTTTTTTTAAGGGGGACAGCTCTTCCTTTTCTCAGGCCACATCACAGCTCCCAGAAACCTGTGAAAGATAACAATAGATGTTTATGGAAGTTCATAGAATGAAAAATTCATAGACTGATGGAACTGTAAAGCCCTAAGAATAGAGATGGGGGTATTTGGAGGCTCCACGCTCCCTTCCTATCACTCTGGAGCTTGCAGTCTGTGAGCCACTCTTCAACCTGGCAATGAGGCTCATCCTCCCGCCTCCTGCCAGGAGTGTCTTGCAGACCGTGAGCTCCAGAGCGATAAGAAGGGAGCGCAGAGCCCACGGCAACAGCAGAAGGTGAGTGAACGGTCCAGTCCCAGGGGGCTGGACCCTCATTATGTCCACCTGTGCGAGGGTATTTGTATACGAATACAGTGGTGCCTCGACTTGCGAACGTCCCTACTTACGAACATTTCGACTTACGAACAGCTCTGGTTGCAACATTTTGCTTCGACTTGCGAACAGAGCTTCCACTTACAAACAGAAACAGGCAGGGAAAAGAGGTGGGCAATTCAGATTTCTAACTGTAGGTGGCAACGAGGCTGCTTTTTACTCTAGCTCTTTCACTTTTGGCAGTTAGAGAGTATGCCATTGTTGTGGGAGGCTTGGGGCTGCCTCCTTCTGCTTCGGAGTGAGTGTGTGTGTGAGTGTGTGTGTGTGTCTGCAGGGAGGTAAGCTGCTGTTCTCTCCTTTTAAAAAACTGTTTTGGGTGGGCTTTGGCTGGGGCGGGTATGTTTCTGTGCTGTGTTGTTGTTGGCTTTGCTGTTTGTTTTTGGAGGTTTTCTTCTTCTTCATATACCTCAGCAACGGAGGTGGCTTTACTTTCTGTTTATGGAGTTTTTTCTTCTTCTTAACCCTCAACAACAGAGTGCCTTCCAACTGGGCTTGGTGTGTTCTTTTTAATTTTTTGGTGATTTTTTTTTCTTCTGCTAGAATAGATTAATCGGTTTTCAATGCATTCCTGTGGGAAATGGTGCTTCGACTTACAAACATTTGATTTACAAACACCATTCCAATACGGATTAAGTTCATAAGTTGAGGCACCACTGTACCCCCATCTCTATTCTTAGGGCTTTACAGTTCCACCTGTGTGTGAGTTCCTGTCAAATCTTAAATACTTTCACACAGAGAGGCTCCTTACTTCTTGCAAACCAGTTGGTCTAAACGTGGGGTGCACAATTTGCTTTACTTCTTGTGTTCTTATACAGATTAACATTTTGGGGGAAAAATGAAAGTTTAGAACCAGAGACAGCTAATGGGCCAAATGGGCCCAAGGTAGCATGTTTAAAATCCAGGCAAATCTCAGCGTGTCAGGCAATTTGGCATCCAATAGCTCAAATCCTGTTGCTAAGCCTAGAAAGACATACCAGATTCAGCTCATTGTATCAGTGGGGATTTAGTGAGTCACCTCTTCCATAAGTTTCATTGATTCAAATAGGCCTGCTCTAACTGCATCTTAACATAAGTCTTGGTTAGAGTACACCCATTTGAATCAATAAAACGTATGGAGGAGTTGATTCACCAATGGCCCAACTCCAGTGTGATTTATTAAGCTAAGCAACAGGATTTAGGCACCAAAAAAATCAAGCTTTCTCTCCAACTAGCACTGCTTCCCTATGGTTTGTTTCTCTGTCGAGGCATACAGGAGAGCATAGGGATTCCCCAAGACAATTAGTGCCCTGAGTTATGGCAACCCTAATTAAGAAAAATTAGCCAGTGTTTTGAGACCTGGTAAACACAGAATTCCAGAACAATATATTCATTTGCATGATAGTTTTTGTTGCGACCCCAAATTTAGGTAACTCAGATTCTCCTGGACTGCAGTTCCCAGAAGCCTTTACCACCAGCTGTCCCAACCAGAATTTCTGGGAGTTGCAGCCCAAGAACACTTGAGTTGCTCAAATTTGGGGAACGACTGGTCTAGACTCTTCCAACCATGGTCTGAAGCCATCTTGCAGTCACACATCATTCCAGTAAACTGTCAAATATCAGAGGGAGGTCTATGGCTCGACTGTAGGCAGGACACATTTCTAACTTTACAATGAATCTAGAAAGGATCACAGCCAAGGATAACATACTACCTTTAAAAGAATATTACACCAAGAGAACACAGAGTACTTATCAACCCCTAAGTCAGAGATTCTGCTGTTCTGATTGTTTTTATTAAATGATATTCTTTTTGTGCTGTATTTTAAAGTTTATACGGTTTCTAATTTATAATTTTCAGTGTATGTTTATTCTTTCATATTAGGTAAAGTTAAAAGTTCCCCTTGACAATTTTTGTCCAGTTGTGTTTGACTCTAGGGGGCGGTGCTCATCCCCGTTTCCAAGCCATAGAGCCAGCGTTTGTCCGAAGACAATCTTCCGTGGTCACATGGCCAGTGCGACTTAGACACGGAACACTGTTACCTTCCCACCGAGGTGGTCCCTATTTATCTACTTGCATTTGCATGCTTTCGAACCGCTAGGTTGGCGGGAGCTGGGACAAGCGATGGGCACTCACTCTGTTGCATGGATTCAATCTTATGACTGCTGGTCTTCTGACCCTGCGGCACAGGCTTCTGCGGTTTAGCCCGCAGTGCCACCACATCCCTTTCTTTCATATTTCTTTGCTGTTATTTTATTTTAATTTATTGCGGCTGATTATTGTTCTATTTTCTGTTGTGAACAGCCCAGAGTGGTCTTGGTAGCCGGATAGATGGTGTACAAATCAAATCAAATAGACATCTTAGTGGGGTGAGGAAACATCAACATATTACTCCCACTCTGGCCGCATTGCATTGGCTGCCTGTTCTATTCTGCATTTATTTCAAAGTTCTAATGATCACATGTGTTTAGTCGTTTAGTCGTGTCCGACTCTTTGTGACCCCATGGACCAGAGCACGCCAGGCCCTCCTGTCTTCTACTGCCTCCCGGAGTTGTGTCAGGTTCATGTTGGTTGCTTCGCAGACACTGTCCAGCCATCTCATCCTCGGTCGTCCCCTTCTCCTCTTGCCATCACACTTTCCCAACATCAGGGTCTTTTCCAGGGAGTCTTTTCTTCTCATTAGATGGCCAAAGTACTGGAGCCTCACATACAAAGCCCTAAACGGTTTAGGACTTCAATAGTTGGCAGAACGCCTCCTCCCACCTAGATCTACTTGTATTACCCGATCTAGCCAGGAGGGGCGACTGAGGAGCCTAACGCTGAGGGAGGCCCAGAAAGAAAAAACAAGACATCGGGCCTTCTCAGCAGTGGCTCCCAGGCTCTGGAACACGTTCTCCTCCGAGATTCGTCTGGCCCCTCGCTGGCCATTTTCAAAAACCAACTCAAGACCTGGTTATATAGACAGGCCTTCCCTCTGGGCACTATGTAACACTTTCTTATCTATCTTTATCTACTTTGTTTTGTGTAAATGTTGGAAATTGTTATTTCATATTAATTGTTTTTATTCTGTTTTGTGAGCCGCCCAGAGTAGACTATGTCTAAATGGGTGGCATATAAGCTCGCTCGATCGATCGATCGATTGCTCGCTCGCTGGCTCGCTGGCTCGCTGGCTCGCTCGCTCGCTCGCTCGATCAATCAATCAATCAATCAATCAATCAATCAATCAATCAATCAATCAATCAATCAATCAATCAATCAATCAATCAATCAATCAATCAAAATATCCTTATCCCTCATTTCTTCTTAAAATATTACATCAACAACACCTAAAATAGCTTGTGGAGAGGGCTGATCCTTAACAGTTATAATTTATTGATGTTTTGAAGCTTGGAAGAACATGCTGAGCTGGGAGTATTAACAAAAGAATGAAGTAACGGTTTACTTATGAGAAAACTTTGAAAAGTCTCACTCCTTTTAAATTTAATTTTTAGGCAATTTTGTGATGACCCTATGCTGATTGTTTTTATTGCTTTCATTAGTTGTACTATTTTTGTCACCTTGAGAGTTATGTAATATCTGCTAGATAATGGTTTTGGTTTTTTGGCTTGGGTTTGAGAGGTTTTTTAAGTTATTGTTTTAAAGTTTTGTTTCTGTGCATTTATTTCCTTCGGAGCCGCCCAGAGGAGTGGCTTGGGTATATGTTCAGTAAACACACACACACACACACACACACACACACACACACACACACACACACAGAGAGAGAGAGAGAGAGAGAGAGAGAGAGAGAGAGAGAGAGAATAAATAAAAAGTTTGCAAATCTCTATTTTTCTTTTCTTCCTTCTGAAAAACAGTAGTGGGTTTCCACTTCTTGACCTCTTCGTTGCCTCATACAACCTTCATTGCTCAGGTCTTCCTACCTGTCCTGCTTCCAGGCATTCTGCCCTTGATGCTTATGGTGGTGTCCCGATTGAGTCTGGCATTTCCCTGCCGCTTCAATCAGGTTTAATAAAGCATCTCTTAGCCACTGCTTGAACTTCTGGTATTTTAATCCCACTGTGTTCAACGCAACTTGGCATTGCGCCGTTTCAGCAGCGTCCCATTCAGCAGTGCCCTGTTTAGCCCTGTGGGAAAGTACAAAGGATGGAATCGAATGTTCTATTTATAGAGCACACCTGGCTTTTGTGTGTGTGTGTGTGTGTGTGTGTGTGTGTGTGTGTGTGTGTGTGTGTGTGTAATCTTTGCTTTGGTTGTTGTTGGTTTTTCGGGCTGTCTGGCCGTCTTCTTGAGGCTTTTCTTCCTAACGTTTCGCCAGTCTCCGTGGTCGGCATCTTCAGAGGACAGGAGTCTGAATTCTGTCTGAGCACAGATGTCCTCTGAAGATGCCGGCCACAGAGACTGGTGAAATGTCAGGAAGAACAACCTTCAGAACATGGCCAAAGAGCCCGAAAAACCCACAATACTCATCAGATCTCGGCCGTGAAAGCCTTCACGAATACATGATCCGTTCTTCTTTTGAGGCTGAGTGTCTTCTCTCTCTCTAGCAAGGACTGGAATTTATACAGCCTGGGTTGTTGTAACACCAAAAGGCTGCACATTCCTCTGTGATTGCCTACCCCAACACTCTCACCTTGCTTGCTTGAAACAAGGTGTCTTTAGCAACACAGACTCGGCAGCTTTTAGCACAAATTAGGGCTTACAATTTGGTTCATTCAGAAGCATCCAACTGTGCCCAATTACGAGTCAGAGGAATGTTTGCACCTGGTGAGCATAAGTTCATATTCTGGTTATTTATGGTTGATGTGAAGAATTCTCGTAGCTGGTGCTGAGCGTCCATGATGTCTTGTAGGTGATGCTCTGTCTGCATCTTATATAGTCCAGGATGAAAAAGGAAAGGGCACAATTTAAGATCACACAAAGGCAAGAGTGGATGGTATCTTTTATTGGGCCATTAAAAAGTAAACAAATAGCAGAGTTTCATGGATGAAATCCACTTTCTCAGGCTCTAAGCACCACCATACCCACACACCCCTCAAATTCCTGTTATCTGCTGATGCAATCATGTATTTCTCTCCTTAAAATTTGTTCCTTCCGTGAGAACGAAGGACTTAATTCATGCCCAGTTATCTGGAAACTTGACTGCAGTAACTTCATTTGCTCAAACTGAGCTCAAATTTAGCCCTTGTTTTTTTTATAGCCCTCATATAACTCTCAGCCTACAGGAAGGTCAACTTTCCCACCTTATCAGGGCTTGGTGGTCATTCTGGGCTCCTTGACATCCCAGGCACAATGGTAAGCCCAAAAGCACCCTGAGGTGTGAAGGTGGCCCTTTGAAGGGAACATAACCCCAACCTGAGAAGGAAAGAAGAGGAAAAGGATGAGGAGTATGGGGCTGTAAAAATGACTGGGGTGGCTGCAGGCAACTGATGGGATCCAAGTTGGTCATGCCTGTGTTCAGCCAGCCTGTGAACCTCTAGGCTCCCAGTACATTGTAGTCAATAGCTAGGGATGATGGACATTAGTGTCCAACAACTTCTAGAAGTCCACAAGTTCCTTATCTTAATTTTAAACCTTCAGCTGAAAATGCAGATGCTGGGAGTTCCCCCACCCACATTCCTTGGGCATATCATGTTACTAAAAATGGAGCTCTCCACCATTGTAGAAGATCGGAATTAGAAAGAAAAGACGATTGACTTCATGGTCTGTGAAAGTGGTCTAAATTGTCCCTGTCCGTTAATCACAATTCAGAGCTTGTGGTTTGTAAATCTGAAGAAGAAACGTTGTGGACAATGCTATTACTGTTTGTATGAGGAGCAAATATCCACTTTTCCTGTCAATTTTTCACTGCTCTTATCATCACCCCATGCAAGCAGGCATACAAACACTCCTTTGATTTCGGCTTTAGTGGCATTAATTTAATTATTGGTTTAATCTTCTTAAGCCCTCTGAACATAAGAACGTTTATGGCACTCTAAGCCAAGGAAAATGCTTGGGAGAACGTTTTGTGTCGCTTTGAGGAAGGGAAAGGAGACACCGGGATACGGTTCTCATTACAGGTAGGTCAGAGTTAATTACTTTACAAGAAAGGTTGTCTACAAAAGCTCTTTTAAGATGTTAGAAGTCTTTTGATTTAAGGCAAAGAAGAAAAAAACACAATTATCCCTCTATGATGTTCTAACTCCATAAGCTGGGAGCGATGATGCTTCTAATTGGAGTTGTCAAAGAGGTAGCCGTACTAGCCAAGATGGCTGAAGGCTGGTTGAGCTGACACTTCAACTGTGCGGAAGCCACACTGTTCCCATCCTAAGGGTATGGGAAATAATTCAGGACTAGCCTCATCCTGGCCTAACGTTCCGTTACCAGATCTTGGGCTGATCTCGTGGCTGTGAATCTGGGTTGGCACAGATTTGGATCAGGTGTAAGTTTCCCTCTGCACCACCTTTCCATTCCTTTTTGGGCTGTCTTGATAGCTGACCTCAGTCAGCACAGGAGTTGTACTTCCAGATACTTCTGCTGTCAGGTCTGTAGAAATGAAATAGCAGAAAGCAGTTCTGCTAGCAGAAAAGCAGTTGTCCCAGTATAAGAGACTTCTCCCTATTCCAAATCCACTATAGCCTGTGCATCTTTGAGTTAAAATAGCACTATGAGTTAATTCAGATTTGACTTGGCCAAGGATAAATATGCATACTTTAAGGACAGCTGTTTACTCATTTCTTTTGCCCAATTATATTATGTGGGTTAGTCTTATCTATATATCCATATTGTACTCTGGTCACGTTAGTTAGTTAGGCATCCTTCAGTCTCGAAAGACTAAGGTACCATGCTCTGTATGGAGGACTTGGAACAGCATCTAGTGTGGCTGAGGAGGCCAATTTGAGAGTGACAGTCTCTTCCATATTGAAGATGAATACAATCTGTCCCCTGTCCAGCTCCCTGGTTTTGCTGCTTTTGTGACTTCCTCTTTGCCTCAGCCTGCTGGGCAAGGGTCTCTTCAAATTGGGAGAGGCCGTGATGCAGTGCCTGCCTCCAGGCTGAACGCTCAGATGTCAGGGTCTTGGGAATGGACCTCAACAGATGGGAAACCTTGACCTCTGAGCATTCAGCCTAGAGGCAGGCGGTGCATCACGGCCTCTCCCAATTTGAAGAGACCCTTGTCCAGCAGGCCGAGGTCAAGAGGGAGTCACAAAAGCAGCAAAATCAGGGAGCTGGACAGGGGACAGATTGGATTTGTCTTCAAAATGTTTCAAAAGGTGCTGGTCTCAACACAAAGGCCATGTGATAAGGGGGACACAGTTTCTGCTCCTTTAATGGTGGAGAATTTCAACAGATTGAGCTTGTCATGCCTTTGATAGTAAATGAGGAAAATTAAATCAACTGATGAAATTGTGTATTCCACATCTCTTACAGGCACAGGAACCATGGCTTCCTTTTGCCTGCCCATGGTTTTGACAAGTCAGAAGTATCACACTCCTTGAGATTTTAGGCAAAAAAACCTGAGATCAGGGCAGGTCCTTGTGATGCCACAGAGGTGGGATAGGCAAGCTCTGGGAGAAGGGCTGAAGTTTCTCCTGGACCAATAGCTTAAAAAGTAAGATATTTATATATTAATTTTGACAATTCTTCAATTGGTTGTTAAGTTTGTCTTTTCAACTTATATTTTGCCTTTCTCCCAAAACTGCAACTCATGGAGACTAGAGATAGGGAAGACTTTCTTTTTTGGTAATACAAAGGATGAATAAAAATGGGTAAATATTCATCCCTTTGTATTCATGCAGGTCTCTGGAACCCATGCATATGAAGGGACTAAATATAGCATTTCTTGTTGAATTGCTGGTTGCAATTGAGTGGATTTTACATTGCATTTTTTTACCTTGGGAATTCCAATTTGATGAGGTTTGGAAGTAACTAATTATCATTAAATTGGTTAGCTATAACTTGTTACCTTTTCTATATAACATAACGGGAAGTACAAAATTAAAGCAATGTAGCATGTACTGTAGCCACAGTGTTACTTGTGGTGTACCCAATGACATGTTCAAGTTACTTTCCAAAGTTATTTTTAATGGAACTGCAAAGCAACTTAAAATGCATTTTGAGAAGTCTTCAGGTTTTATGCCACTCTTTTATCAGTCCTGAGTCGAAACAGATATGCCCTTTGTTTTTGTGTTTTATCTTATTGCAAACATTTGCAAGGTGAGATGTCTGAAGCAATCCGAGAGCATTTCCCTGTTTTTCTGGCTCCTTGGCAATTCCAACACAACACTTTGTATAATTTATTGCATTATGCATTATTCAATCAGAGCAACAATATTTGTGAGCCTGTTGTCACAAACAACATGATGATTCCCTTTTAAACCATAACATTCCAAACTCAGTCAAAAATAAAGGCAGGTAGTACCTCCATTGGACATAAAATATGAAAAACAGGTGAGCATTCAAGTTCTGTAAGATTCTTTTTGAGGTTGATTATTGCAAAGCAGTTTTGGAAAACATCAGGATATTCAGCCCAGCTGAATGCGGAAGCTCCCAAGTCAAGACCCAACTTTGCAGTTCCCAGCTTGGGACTTTCCTACAGATCCCGAAGCTTCAACATCCAACAAGGATGAGTTTGGGACCTTTTCTCTCCTTTATCAACCCTCACAGCACCCACAAAAATGAAGAGTCCTATGGGACTAGCAAACTTGCCTGCTTTTGATACCTCAGTGGTTCGATGAAATATTTATATTTATTTATTTGATTTTTACCCCGCCCCTCTAGACCATGTCTACTCGGGGCGGCTTACAGAATAAAACAAAACAGTATAAAAATATATAAAACAGTGTGAGTGGTACCGACTTACCAGATGGGCGGGATACAAATCAAATAAATAAATAAATAAAAATAAAATAAAATCATAAAATTACAAATTTCAATTTAAAACAATTAATTTAAAGAGAGGATTACCAATATGGAATAGCCAAAAAAGAGAGAGAGAGAGAGAGAGAGAGAGAGAGAGAGAGAGAGACTTAATTGACTGGAGGGAAGGCCTTCTTGAATAACCAAGTTTTTAACTGGCTTTTAAGTGAGTACTACTCACTTAGTTTCTGGATTTTGCAAAAAGGGCCACCGACTTTGTCCCTTTCGGAGAGTATGAAGGCAAGGTAAAATAAATCACAGAGTAAATTCCGAAATGCTCCTTTCAGTTCAAAAGGATAAAATTGACTAATGAAAAAAAGGACAATTGGCAAAAAGGAAAATGAAAACTAGAAAAATGAAATGACCCACCAGTGCAGTTTCTTTCTGATTCATGGACACCTTTAAACTTATCATCTTTCTCATTGGTGACTGACATTATTGCCTATGGGGGCATCTGCAGATTTCCACTGTTTTAATGTTTGATTCCATTGTTGAAGTGTTGATGCAACCCATGGCCTTATCAGATCCATTTGGTATAAAAGCCCAGAGAGAAAAACATGCTTTATGATTTTGTTTCATACAGTCTCGTCTTCCATCGCTTAGCCCAACTTTGTCAACATAAATGCCTTTTCCGGCAACTCTGGGGTAAACCAAACTGTATGAGTTAAAAGCTGGGGTACCATATCTCAGATTCTAGCTCTGTAGCTCAGTTTTTTTAGGTCTATTCTACATATCTCAGGCTTTGAGTGTCAAATGTTCGGCAATGGGATGCTGATTTGGCCATTCTAAGTTTTGCTGTTCAATCTCATGGCATCATGACTTGCCGTTTAAACATGCCCAGAAGCATCAATGTCTTTTTTTCACCCCCTTGAATGCTGTTGCTAGAATTCGTACACTGACCTTTAAAGTAACTTTGAGTCCCTAAATTGTCTGTCACTCACACACCATTTTCTAGTGGTTATTGAAGCTTTGGCTTTAAAATCTTAGGGAATGGGATATTGCTGACGTGATAATCCTGGTGGAATTAGGCTGTAGAAATCTTGCACCATATATATATATAGCCTGCATATAGGTTTGTATCAGCTTGCATGGTGAGTGACAGGGGCTGACTGTCAATTGATGGGGATGTTTGGCAGAAATGGCAACGTAACAGTCGAGGAATGTAAAAGAATGCTTGTGCCTGTAACTATAAAGGGATTAGTCTGTGCAATTCCAGGCTGGACAGGATCTGTTTTGTAAATAGCAGATGTGTGAAGGAGAATGTCAATTAGAGTTTCTTGTTAGCACCATGTTTGAGAGTTACTTAGAGTGGGAAGTAAGAATGAAAGTAGTTTATGAACAGGCTGTGAATAAGAATGTGGTCTTGTTAATACTTATGTCAAAGCAAGTATCTACTTACTTATCTAAAGAAAATATTCACCCTTGTAAAGAACTAAAACAACGGCTTATGGTTGTAGACGGAAGGAAGTGACAACTTGAAATATTATTTTTATATTTTATTTTTACCTGCTCACTGAACTTGGTTTATTCCTACATGTTTTTAAAATAAAACTTTTTTTATATTTGCAGACTCTGCTTATTATTTTTAAGATAGCCGTCATGAGATATCACACCCGTATGCATCACTTGTCAGTGCCCCGACACATGGTTTCTATAGTGTCATCAAAGTAAATACAGCTGTATTTTGTCAAAAGCAATTTTTATTTTTAAAAGGGCAGTGTCGAGTTGAAGAGCTGAAACAAAGATGTAAAAGGGGACGTTAACTGTTTGGTTGTGTTCATAAGAAGACTACTCCTGGAGAAAGTTTAAATGGCAACCTCAAGTTTAGTATTGGTGTTTAAAGATGGAGGGTGTTTTGGCAAGAATACACATAGATAGAGAAGGTGTATGACTGCTTCATAAGGTAAAGGTAAAGGTTCCCCTTGACATTTGGTCCAGTCATGTCTGACTCTAGGGCGCAGTGCTCATCCCCGTTTCCAAGACATAGAGCCATTGTTTTGTCCGTAAACAGTTTCTGTGGTCACGTGGCCAGCGCGACTAGACACAGAACACTGTTACTCATACCTTCCCACCGCGGTGGTACCTATTTATCTATTTGCATTTATATGCTTTTGAACGGCTAGGTTGGCAGGAGCTGGGACAAGAGACGGGAGTTCACTCCGTCATGTGGGTTACGATGGCTGGTCTTCTGACCTTGCAGCACAGAGGCTTCTGCGGTTTAACCCGCAGCACCACCACGTTCCCTATGAGTGCCTCATACGGGATGTGTTTTCATGATTTTTTACACAGGTGCTTCTCAAGTAGTGTTTGTCCTGGCATATGATTTTCCTCTTCTAGCTTTCATTGAACATGTTCCTTTTACGACTGATTATGTGACAGGGTCTTAATTTGCAGGTGAGATTATTGAGACACAGGTTTTTGGAGGAAATTCATTCCAAAATGACACAATGGATACACATTCTCATCAAGATGCTGTTTGATCCTAGATTGAAAGGCTAGTGTTTACTGTAGCTGAAATATGTTTCCATTTTATGCACAAACAAGCATGCGCCCCGCAATCTGGGCCAGGCCTATTGTTTTAACAGAAATGCATCTCAACCTTCCTTCATCCCTGTATTAAAAATCCTGTCAAATTCTATCGGTACCAGGGAAGAGGGCAGGAGGGCAAGAGTATAAAAACCTGCATGCTGTGCCTTCAATGTGGAATGTAGTTTGACCCTCAGCTTCTAGGCACTTTTTTTGCCTTCAAGGAAAGCAACACCTGATTGTGAAAAAAAGTTTGATCTGATTCCTGCATGTATATAGGCATCCTTCATTCTATATATATATGGTGCTCTGAATAGAGGTCTTGGAAGAGCATCTAGTGTGGCTGAGAAGGCCAATTCAAGAGTGACAATCCCTTCCACACTGAAGACAAATACAATCTGTCCCCTGTCCAGCTCCCTGGTTTTGCTCCTTTTGTGACTGCCTCTTGACCTCGGCCTGCTGGACAAGGGTCTCTTCAAATTGGGAGAGGCCATGATGCACCGCCTGCCTCCAGGCTGAATGCTCAGAGGTCAAGGTTTCCCATCTGTTGAGGTCCATTCCTAAGGCCTTCAGATCCCGCTTGCAGATGTCCTTGTATCGCTGCTGTGGTCTGCCTCTGGGGTGATTTCCCTGCACTAATTCTCCATATAGGAGATCTTTTAGAATCCGACCGTCAGCCATTCTCACGCCATGCCCAAGCCAATGTAGATGGCACTGTTTCAGTAATGTATATATTACTGATTCCATTGGACACTCAATAAGCACTTTACTTTCAATACCAAAAGGGACCCAGGGGTTGATTACATTGGCTCTTCGCTGCACTGTTTACATTGGATTTGGCGCCGATAAAATTGAAGTAAATAAAACCCTGCACCTACATGACATAAAGCTACATTTGGGGAAGTCAGGTGGTTTTTAACTAGAGAATAGTATCTCTTTTTTTCCAGCTGTTTAGGAGGTAGTTTATTTTACTCTGATTGAGCCAACATCAGTTTTCTCTGCTTTCTGATGTGTATGAGTGTCTGGCATATTGTCAGTCACAGGGATGTCAGTGTTATTTCATTTATTTATTTATTTATTTATTTGATTTTTACCCTGCCCCTCTAGACAACGTCTACTCGGGGCGGCTTACATGCTAGTACGTACACTGGTTCCCCTCAACTGAACACCTTGTTGTCTCCCTGCCTTCAAATAATGTGGGTTTATATATACTGTATAATACTTGCCAAAGACAGTGCTGTACCAGAGAAGTGCTATGTCACTTTGGAAAAATTTAAAAAAATACAAAAAAAGAGGATGAATGGAAGGAGTTTAGGTGCAAATTGCCTGCCTCAGAATAAAATGGCTCTATCTTTTACAGCTTTCTGACTCCGCTCCTTTAGATTCCTGCAACACAATAATTGGTGTGGATGATTACAGTGAATTCTCTCACAGAAACCAGCAGGGATCCAATCTGAAAAACTTCAAAGCAAACTGGGTTTCCTTGTCTCTGTAGTTGCACATATGTGACACAGTATAATTTCAAAAGACAACGTCTCTTGATTGTTTTGTAATAGCCATTCATTCCATCGAATTTCTCCCAGCAGCAAAAGCGTTGCAGGAAATGTAGGAAGCTGAGGTATTTTTAATGGAGGGGATGATGGCCATGGGCAGCAACGAAACAGAAATGAGAAGAAAAAGAACCAGAGGCGTACATTAATATTTTCAAATAAACAAGGATGTTAGTGTTCAGCAAAACCATTTATTAAACTATAGCTGCCAGCGTTTAGGCTTTTTGTGTTTATATTTGTCTTTTTCCTTTGCCCTTGTATTCATTCATCCATTTGTTTATTTGCTTTCTTTCTTTGCACTAAACAATGCATATGAAATCAGAGATACATGTATCGGCATGCTTGAGTTACAGTCAGAATTTTTATTTTTCTCTTTAAATTGTCATTGCCCTTTTAAAATTTTCCAGTTATCATTTTGGGATTAAAAATTCATATTTGGTTTAGTCTAAGACTTAAGAAAAGTATTTGCGAAGACTTTCATGGCTGGGATCTAATGGTTGTTGTGGGTTTTTCGGGCTCTTTGGCCGTGTTCTGAAGGTTGTTCTTCCTGACGTTTCGCCAGTCTCTGTGGCCGGCATCTTCAGTGGACAGCACTCTGTGCTCTGGTGTAGAGCACAGAGTGCTGTCCTCCCTGTAATAATCATGTGTCATCAGGTCAATTCTGACTGATGGCAACGCTTTTCAGGTTTTTCTAGGTAGAGAAACACTGAAAAGTAGTTAACTACTCTCTTCATCTAGGGCTGTTCTGAGACTGTGCATCTCGCCCAAGGCCACACAGGCTGGCTGTTCTTCCAGGATGTAGACTTCGGAATCTATCTCCCAATCTCTGGCTCTGCAGCCAGGTATCTAACTCACTAAATGCACTGAGCAATAGCCTGGTATTTTGAAAAAAATTCATGGAAATGCCTTGCCCATGCAATTGCTTTCTGACTCTGCCTTCCGAAATACATTAAATGTGTGTGTGTGTTTAGTCGTTTAGTCGTGTCCGACTCTTCGTGACCCCATGGACCAGAGCACGCCAGGCCCTCCTGTCTTCTACTGCCTCCCGGAGTTGTGTCAGGTTCATGTTGGTTGCTTCGCAGACACTGTCCAGCCATCTCATCCTCGGTCGTCCCCTTCTCCTCTTGCCATCACACCTTCCTAACATCAAGGTTTTTTCCAAGGACTCTTTTCTTCTCATGAGATGGCCAAAGTACTGGAGCCTCAGCTTCAGGATCTGTCCTTCCAGTGAGCACTCAGGGTTGATTTCCTTTAGAACTGATAGGTTTGTTCTCCTTGCAGTCCAGGGGATTCTCAAAAAATACATAAAAATTCAGTCTGGCAGTAACAGAAACTCTCAGCTTGATTAGGATCTGTTAGCAACCCCAAAAAGCAAGTGAAAACATCACACTCCTGCGTATGGGAATGATGTTTATTGTTCTGATTTGGTATGATTTAGAGGTAGGCAGGACAATGTTATCCAGGTTATTTTATCTTTGACTGTTGACCATAATAGCTGGGCCTCAGAATGGTTATAATCCAAAACATTGAACTGGAACAGTGTTGTTGTTGTTGTTGTTGTTGTTGTTGTTGTTGTTGTTGTTGTTGTTGTTGTTGTTGCTGCTGCTGCTGCTGCTGCTGCTGCTGCTGCTGCTGCTCCTGCTCCTGCTGCTCCTGCTGCTGCTCCTGCTCCTGCTGCTGCTGTTGTTTTCTTTTGTTTTGTTTTGTTTTGTTTTGTTTTGTTTTGTTTTGTTTTAATGGCCCCTACTTTTCTGGGGTTTGATAATGAGGAAATGTTAGCCGCTTCCACCTCTGTATAGTCCTTCATGCTGTGCAAAGCTGGTTTTCCAAACGGTAGAACAGAAAGATCCTGAATTTGTTGCAGAGAGTTGCAAATGTAAGCCGGGTTTGTGTGTGTGCTTGTGTTATCGCTTGCTGGATCAGTAACCGGGGTGTGTGAATTTGACGTGCGGCCCTATGTACATCTGATCACACATCAAAGTCTTGATATTGTCTAGCGACACCACATTATGTGCAACGGGATAAGACTACAATGTACATTTGGATGCTTTATGTGCTAAGTTAGCCTTCTGTTCGAATCACATTAAGGGCTCTGATTAAAAACTTCCTCTGAAAACGACTCTTAAAAATGCTTGAAAAGATAAAACTTTGAAAATGGCTCGTAAACTTTTTGGCAGATGGGAATTGTTGAAATGCTCCTGCGCTCCATCAGCACATTGCCTACGGAGCACCATGAACCTTTTATTGTATGTCAAGGAAGGACCCTATTTTCAAGACCATGAGTGACTTCCTCCTCCTCCTCCTCCTCCTCCTCCTCCTCCTCCTCCTCCTCCTCCTCCTCATCATCATCATCATCATCATCATCATCATCTCTTCTCCAGGGCTAAAACAGGTACAGGAGACCAAAACAGCGCAAAATTGTCCCCAATCCCCTCTATAAAGAATGAAAGGACCTTAGGAGAAAAACATATATGTTGCCCTCCACATGGGCATATGGACTTCTATGGGGATTCGCCTAATACTCATTCTTTCATCCCCCTCTCTCAGGTTTTTAAATTCTGTATCTTAGCTGGCTTTAGCTGTCATTTTGATTGATGGTGATGATGGTGATGATGCTTTTGCCTTCATTATTTATTAAATTTTTGTTACTTGTAATGTTAGGCCTTGTTTTATTGTTTATTTTTATTATTTATTTAAAATATTTTTACCCTGCCTTTCTCCTTCAAAAGGACCCAAGACAGTTTATAGCAATGAAAGACGAGATTTAAAGATGAATGCAATGACTATACAATGGTGGTTAACTTCATGAAAAGACAATAATTACTAGGACAAACAATAAAGAAAGAGGCATCTTGCATCATTAAATAGGTAAATATTAAGGCAAAAGATCAATAAGTATACTTTTTTTAAAAAAATCACTCTAAAAAACACAAAAATGGAAAACACAAATAGTACTAAAAATCCAGTCAAAACAGTAATGCATAACATAATTGGTCCCTGGTCTGGGAGCTCTTTACAAGGTGATGTAGAAGTGTAAATAATTAAAGGCTTACTCTATAATTCTTTGTGTCTCAGGAGAAGACGGCAGTATTTTGCACCAATTTCTCTGTTTTCTTTACATCTCTATCAAAAAAGGGGGGAGGGTACTTTTTGTGTGGTTTCTTGTTTCTTTTGTTTTTTAAACAATTTCCAATTACTCCAACCAGCATGGATATTCTGGGAAGTGCAATTAAAAAAAACTTGTCCGGTCTCTGCCATCAACTCCCTTTCCCTCCACCGAGCATGAGCAGATTGCCAGAAAAAGGTCTGAAAAGGGTATTTAAGCTCCCTGTGCCATATATTGCCTATTCTATCTTCTATCTATTGGTGCTTAATCTCCTTGGTGCTAGATCTGTCTCCTTGATTTCCACAATCATCTTATGGGATGTGAGTGCTCAAGCACTCTCCTCTACCTGTAGTGGGTACATATAGACCTACGGTTCTGACTATGTAGAGTTATAAAACATGCAGAATATCCTGTGGTACAGCCTGTTCTCCTCTTTAGATGGTTTCCTTAATGCCTGTTTTATGGAGGTGACAGTGGTGTAGTGGAGCCAGGATTCACAGGGTTAGAACACTAAGACATTTAGTTTGGCAGGAATCATTGCATCATCAGACACTACCCTCAGTTTTCCCAGCTTTCCTCTGAACTTAGTTGCAATCTTCACAGTAGCTGGAGGGAAGATGAATTTCTCAGCAACATTCTTGTGTTCTAAGTAGGGATATGACTTGGGTTCAGAAAGCAAAAATATTTGCCATTTTACAAGCTGATTGGAAACGAAGCAAGGAAGTAAAAAATAGTGGTCAAATTGGATTTGATTTTTCTGACGCATCAAATATTGCTTCAGTGCTTTGTGAGTTAGAGTACTGACTTCTATTTTCTCAGCAAGTGAAAAGAATGCTGTGGTGTAATAGAATGACTACGAAGGCCAAAAGAGAAGGATGACAGCACATGTGGCAATGAAAAAGCCCAAGCTCTCCTGGAAACCCCACTCATGGAGCTCCGAGGAGGCAATTCCCTATCCCCGTGAAGACAAAGCTGCCTGGACTGTTATTTTCTCCTTGGAGACATGGCTGTGGGAACTTTTCATAATGATCACCTTTACTTCCAAACAGAAATGTAATGAGTACTCAAAGAATTTCTCTTTCCTGCTGGTTTTCAAGTTTTATTATGCCAAGTCTCCCCAGTGATACTTCCCTCTGCACCAGCAAGCTTTCCAGGTTCCCAGTAAAACAAGACCCTATACTCATGTCCCATTCTACTTGCCTTTGCTCTCTTGTTTCATACAGGAAATCGACAAATTCTGCACAGCTTAATGCACTTTCTGAAGAATCTTAGGCAGAAATAATGCTATAGGGTGTAGGGATTGTAAGAGTCCTACTTAGCTTGATTATTTTTCTGAGGCTGCAGAGTGGGGAAGATGAACAGAAGCTTCAAAAAAAAATGTTGTAAAATATCTGAAGGAGAGAAATCTCATTGTGGCCTCTCGGTTTCTTGCTGATACTGAGAGGCTGTGAGATCCACATCCTTGCTTCAGAAGTTGCCACGACACCCCTCAGAAGAGGGGCAGAGGGGCTCTGATTCATAGGCTATGAAGTTGTGAACAGGGCAAGTGAGTGCCAGCCCCCAAACCTTGTCACATAATGGCAGCTACCGACAGAGAGAACAGATGAGGGTGTTTTTTTAATGTTACAACATAAAAAGCATTTTTAAATCATCTTATGTAGACATAACCTTGATCTTTCAGTAGATAGGCTACCAAGCAAAGGTGCGCTCATCATGATCTGCTATTCTCTATCCTCTTGTGCCTCAGAGTTTCCATATATGAGACATTTCTGGGTAAATAGAGCTCCGGGAGAGTTCACTTGACTTTTTATAGTTTAATTTATTAGAATGTGATCCCAGCATAATTTGGACAAGAAAGGTCATTTCTCCACCTTGTATCCATTAGCGGAACTGGAGAGGTGCATAATTATGTAGTTCTGTGAGAGGTTTATGAAATTTCATTAGGGAGGTATTTTACCAGCCTTGACGGCTTTGGCTGTTAAAAGAAATTATTTATTTGAAAATGTGCTGAACACCTCTTTTGGATACTCAAAGAAGTATAAGGGAAGCGAAGGGTCTCGTGAAGAAAAGGGACACACACACACACCCCTCTCATTCCGGACATAGCCTGAATGATAAATTGAAAATGACAGGAACATTTTGGAAATCAGATATTAGGTAGGCTGGGTGAAATGAAAAATGCAAATATTTTAAGAGCTGCAAAATGTATAATGCAAACGAGAATCAACCTCACCCAAGAGCCTGAAAAAGCTGAGAGTGCAAATGATTTATTATGTTTTCCACATTTTCCCCCTCATCCTGGCCACTGAAATTATGACAGTTGGAGAACCTGCTATTTTACCACAATGCATTCAGGCCTTGGAGGTGGTACTAATGGAAGACATGAGATATTACTCAATGTCCTGCTAGTTAATTATTAGGCTTAATTCATGCTTGCCACCAATGATATGAGCCTTTTCTGTTCTTTTTCCTGTGGCCTGGTGTTCTTAAGCTCTTTCTGAAGGCGAGATACATAAGAACCTGCCCACGGTGTATAGAAATCAGGGGTATAAATTCTCATACACCAGGATGAGAAACCACACAGTTCCTTCTCCTCACCTGGGAGTGCCTGAGGTATTTTTTGTTGGCCTTGATCAGAGTTTTCTCTGGTTCGTGTTTTCTCCCTCACCACATCAAATAATGCAAATTGGCAAAGCCACTGACACTTAGTTTCATGAACTTTGAAGAATTAAAAGCACTGAGTTTTTGTGTGTGTGTGTCAGTGACAACATTCTTCAGTGCTTGCTATTTGTATGCCTGCTTTGCTCCTCAAAGGGAAAGTGTACTAGTTTTGTACATTATATACTGTGCAAATTGTAGACACCTTGGTATGAGGGAGAAAGCTCTTCTCCCTCATTTTCACACTGCTGGTGAGGAATATTGTAGGGTCTCAATATTCCTTGTCAAGGGGTCAGTTCATGCAGAGGCAACCTAAATAAATGAGAATGAGAAAGTATTTGTGAGCACTTTTCACATCCTTACTAGGACATACGCTAGCTGGATAGCTCAGAGGATTAGGTATCTGGCTGCTGGGCCAGAAGCTGGGAGATCAGTTCGCCCACTGTGCCTTGAGCAAGCTGCACAGTCCTAGAGTGTTCCCAGAAGAAGGGAATGGTAAACCACTTCTATGTATCCACAGTTGATGGCACACAATTACTAGAAGGTACACAGAGCATCCTTCCCCTCCATTTATCAGAATGCTAGACCTTTTGTTCATCCGGTAATATTATGTTCAATGTCTTTCAGGCGAGATGAACAGGGCAATCTTACACCTGCGTACACACACAAGATCTAGCTCGCTGCTAAGTCTAATGACTTTGAGCAAGGGAGTGTCCTTTGCCTCCCACCCCAGAAAAGGCAGAGACTCGAAGGGACACGTGTCGGTGGGGTGGAGAGAGGAGCCTATTTAGGCAACTCACCCAGCGCACGTTGTCCTTTTTTTTCCAGGCACCCACCCGCCCTCCCTAAATCTAGTGTGAGTTTTTCTGGTCGCCATTCGGGGCCGGATAGGAATTTTTGACCTTCATCCTGATTGGCCGTGGATGGAGGGGATTTTTCGCCTATCCCATACTGGATGAGGGTTGTTGGCTTTTGGTGGAAAGTAATTTGGTCGCACTGGCAGGTAGTGCGGAAATAACCGGTATTTTGGTGTGTCCCAATTTGTAAAATCAGGTAAGCCAACAGCGCATCTGACCTACCGGTGCTGCGGATCGTGCGATTACAGTGCCTGTGGGGGGGAGGATGCGCTGGGCCACTCCCGGACCGACAGTCATCAGTCAAAGATGTCTTGAGGTCTGGGGGTGTTTATTAGCGGCTAGCCAGGATCCTGTGGTCTCGGGACAGCCAGAGCTTGGGGGCCAGGGACCCGCACATTTATTGATCAGGGGGTATGGGAATACCCCCCCGTTAACCGGCTTTAAGCACTACAGCAGGCCCCCATATTATTTTACTGGCCGAAAGGCAATTTTTCTTGAATTCATTATTTAAATAAAGTGTGGCCCGCATTTAATCCAATTTACTGTCTCGTGTCTTTATTCTGGGGTTGGGGTGGCAAAGAAAAGGCTGGATGTTGTTGTCTTGGTAGATAATTTACTCTGAATGTAGGGATTTTCCTGGCAATGTTCTTGCTGGTAGGAGAGACCCAATAAGGGCATTTGGGGTGGAGCATGCCATAAAAGATTTATAGGATCAATTTTTTCCCCTTGTTCCACAACATCAGGCCAAAATCGGACAGTCTCCTTCCCATTGGTTTCCCATTGGTTATGACGGGTTGGGAAGTATAAAGGAAGAGGGACCGATTTGAATCAGCAGCGCTTAGGATGTGCTGATCGCCATTGATTCTACTCCCCCCTCTAACATACATAGGCATTTAGGATAGTTCTAGTGGATGATAATAAGAACAGTTATGATTAGGAATGCTTAAACAGATACTTGTTAGCTAGCAAACAACAAAACTCTCACTGGAAAAAATGCTTGTTTAGAGTGATGAAATTACCGAAGATGAAAGACGCTGTTTGGAAATTGGAGTTCAAAATGGTTAATTGCAAATCTCGCTCCAGAATACTTGTGATCAAAAGAATCAAATTCAAACAAAAACTGGGATTGTGGGTTGGTTTGAGCCTTCGGGAGGATTTGGATAGTTGTGTTGTCTGAAATGATGCTTCAAGTTTCCTTTCAATTTAATGAAAATTAAGGGCAGTGCAGGAGACACTGCAAAATCACAGGCATTCAGAAACCATTACAAGCTCAACAAATGCTCATTCGCCTATTGGATGCTCTGTAGCATGATTGTAAGTGGGCATTGTGTAATGCAGTAAAAGAAAGCATGCCAGGAAGGGAACATTTGAGCCCTGCCCTCTCTGTTGTTGCTTTCCTCATGTGGAGAACAATGATCTAAAGAGAGCCTTATCTATGTGTAGAAGTTCTTTATTCCCCTTTGCTTTATACACCTTTGCTTTATGCATAGAAGACTCAACTTCATTGTTCTTCATACACATGAACGTTCACAGAGAAAGAAGTGCAGCTAGCATGCCTTGTTCCTCATGTATAGGTTTGTACTCCAAAAAGCTGTCCACGTGACCACGGAAATTGTACAGACAAATGCTGGCTCTACGGCTTGGAGATGGGGATGAGCACCGCACCCTAGAGTTGGACATGACTGGACCAATTGTCAAGGGGAAGCTTTACCTAGTAATGAGCTCTTTTATTTATTAGCCAAGTGGGAAGCCAGTGGATGAAATACAGCTAAGCATTCTGTTGCAATTTTTCTAATTAAAAGTAAGTGGGGAAAATCCACATTTCCTCTCCCCTGGCTTATCAGAGGGGAAGCAAAAGAACACGTATCAAGGCCTGTGTGGATCTACAGTGTTATTCCCTCTCTGACTAAGCCTCTCAAACAGAGAGAACAAAGATCAGTGTGGCCTTGTTTTGTCTCTTCGAGAGGAGAAAAGAACAAATAGCTTTGTTGGACTCCATCTGCTAATGGATGTTGGATGAATCGCATACAAAAGGAAGTGTCTCACCTCCCCCCCCCCCCAGCTACTGTCCCACTGTCTATAAGAAACCCTGACACATCTGCAGACATGCTCGGCAAAACAGAATTGTCTACAGCCAACTCTTGGCAATCCCCAGAAAGCTTTTCATATTTCCTGGAATTCTTAAATGCCATAGAATCCATGTTCCGGAGTGTGTATGGAGAGGGGAGCATGCACTGTCAAAGGACAAAATCCGAACCATCCTCTCAGATGTCAGCTTTTCTTTACTGAGGTTGTTTATTGAAATATTTGTATACTGACTTTTGAGTTAAAGGTCCTTGGAGGGAGTTTAATAATCAGGAAAATGAAAACTCTTAATTATCAATTGTAAACTAAAACCAGAAAAAAAAAGGTTCCTGAGTCACAGAAAGAGAGAAATTTGAGAGAACAGGAAAAGTAGAGTCTTTACAAGCAAGGTTCTGACACAGACTTCACAGAGTGGTCGAATAGACCAGATGGGCGGGATATAAATCAAATAAATAAAATAAACTAAAAATTGTCACTGGAAGCTCAACACCGAGGAAGCACAACAAACGTTTTGTTCCTTGCCTTGTGGGAGATGGCAGAGAAAAGGCCTTCTCCTCCTGAATACTCACTCACTCACTTACCAGAGTTTGGGCCTCCATAGATGACTTCAGCAAGTGTGTGTGTTGTGTTGGACCGGAGAACTTCCAGGCTCTGAGACACAAATGACATACCAAGGTATCTCATTACTGAAGCCCACAGCCTCAGAAGGTAGACTGGGCAAGTGTGGGACAAGTCTTAGCTTTCCCTTCCTTGAATCATGTAAAAGGGAGAAATGCTTTGCAATCTAGGGACCCATGACATTAAGGAAAACTGTGTGTCTGCGTTTAGTTCTCTCTCCTTCATTGCTGGTTAGGCCCAGGAGTTGCACAACTGATTGGGGACACAGTACCTGCCTAGAGGACTGGAGCCTTCAGGTCTATTTATTTATTTATTTATTTATTTATTTATTTATTTATTTATTTATTTATTTATTTATTTATTTATTTATTTATTTATTTATTTATTTATTTATACATACCCCGCCTATCTAGTCATTTCAACCACTCTAGGCGGCTTACAACATAAAGCATAACAAGTTCAAGAAAAATTTATAACAATTAATTAATTAAATGATTCTGCAAGATGGGAAAAATACAAAATAAATCAAATAAAGAGGGGAAAAAAGGAAAGAGGTCAGGAATTAACTGGAAGGGAAGGCCTGCCTATACATCCATGTTTTTAGTTGGTTCTTAAAAGTACCCAGCGAGGTACTTTCCAGCCAGTTCCTTTGCCTGCCATTCATTCATCCATTCCAGTTGGGGTAAGTAGCACATGGCTTGGTCAGGGTTTAGTGGTGCCACTCTTTCTAGTGCTATCTGTTAGGTGGGTGCCTTTCTTCATGCACAACTCTAGGATTCTGCCTGCACAACTAATGATATCAAGGGGTAGGACTTCTGAAGTGGGGAATGTAGGCATGATCGTACCCCATGAGGTCGTCTAACCCTATGAATTGGTCCATGGGGAATATTCCTTCCACTGTGACCCATTCTGTCTCCCACACTTGATGTAGGTAACAGAGCTGAGGCCAGACATCTCAAAGAAGCATTTTAGGGGGAGATAACAGAGGAAGCAGCCAGCAATGTTGTACCCATCATAAGAAGTATTGCCATAGAGTTGGCCATTCTGCTTGGCAATTATTTCTTCTCCCTTTATTAGATGCCCTTTCGTTTTTCATGGGAGGGGGGAGCATGGAATCATTCCCTCTAAAATATAGTTTGATTAGTCAGATGCTAATAGTTCTGTTGAAATAGGACCATAAAGAAGAGGGATCTGTAAATATACTTAGGTGCATCTTGAGTTATGAAGATATTCAACACATTTAAACACCCACCTACACCGACTCCACTGTAATGAATATTGGGTGTGCTTAGTGGCCTCCTATTAGCCACATGGTGCTCCATGCCAGGTATAAATGAAAATAGAAAAATAGAAATGGGAGGAGAGAGGGGAAGGAAAGGGAAAATAAGGGAGAACTAGACTGCCTGAACTGGTTTCTGGAATAGGAAACACTTCAGAACAGGTTATTCCTCTTGTGGGGAAAGCCCTGTTCAGACTATCTAAATAAGAACATGGGAAAGAAGGCAGGATGATAGCCTCATCTTCTCCATCACGGCTTTGCTTACATGGAAATGGAGAGCCTGTTTACATCTCTCAAAAAACTTCATAATATGCAGCATTTTAATTTTAGCTGACTCAAGTCATGTGGTATTTGAGTCATTTCCTGAGTTCCTATTGAGTAATTGAACTGCTCCCTTTAAAATCCAGCTGTAAGGTTCACAATGGGCTTAAATCTATTAAGAAAACAGCTTGCTAAAACGAACAGCCCTCTGATGGCCGTTTATTTTAACTTTCTTCCTAAGAAAATAAGTCAGAGGAAAATAAATATGACGTTAAATATGAAAATAAACTTTGGATGTCATTGTGTGAATGTGAAACTAAGCCCAGTTTTTAACTTGGGTCAAATCCCAGGGTTTTTTAGGCTATGTGACCAGGCTCTGAAGCATCTGAAGACAAATCATACTTGTAAACATTTCTCAGAAGTGATAAAACAGGCTGTTGTGAAATCTTGAGACAGACCGTTGAGGATTTTTTTTGCCCTTGCAAAAGTTCTCACTTCACTACAAGAACAAGACAAGTGTTTTCCCCCCCACCACACTTCGGTTTCCACAATTTTCATAAAATGCCCTCGTACAGAATCAGCATCTTTGCCTTTTGTGAAGCAAGAAGTACATCCATTATGAGCACAACTGGCTGGTTGATCCCAAAAATGTAAACGACCCATTAGATGCTTCTAATTCTTTAAATTTATTTATTGATTTATTTATTTGATTTATACCCTGCCCATCTGGCCTAAAAGCAGCTTTGTTTCCACCTCCCAGAATATATATATATAAGTCAGGGCAATCATGTCACTTGGTATAGTGCTAAAGCTGTCTCACAGAGAGGCGAGGGGGCATGGTCACATGAGATAATTATGCCCAAGTTAGATTGCAACTTAATTTGGTGGTCATATAATGCATAACCATTAACAATTCATTGTACAGGCCACCAGTGTAAGTGCAGTTAAGTTCCACTTGCCAGGAATAATCTTCTTCTTCTTCTTCTTCTTCTTCTTCTTCTTCTTCTTCTTCTTCTTCTTCTTCTTCTTCTTCTTCTTCTTCTTCTTCTTCTTCTTCTTCCAGCACCATTTTGACAGTATGGTGTGTGCATACAATCTTACCAATACTTTTTCAAAGCAAATTCACTGAGGAAGGCAGCTGCCATTACTCCCATCCGGCTGCCTTTCTATTTATTCTTTTTTTCCCCCTGCACCTGGAGTGTCATTATGTTGGTAAACTTATGCAAACAGCTTTAAAGACATTGGTAGGTGTTGCATCACTGGGAAGTGACACAGCCTGTGGGTAGGGGTGCCAGGTGGGGGTGCCAGGACCATTGGGTGCAATGCATTGCTTCCAGAGGGGCCAGCACAACAAAGGAAATTCTACCGATCACAAAACACTACCTGAAAGAGAGAGAGAGAGAGAGAGAGAGAGAGAGAGAGAGAGAGAGAGAGAGAGAGAAGTATGAAAAACTTACATTTTTTTTTACTGTAACTCCAAGGAAGACTTCTGTCTGCAACTGGGGGGGATATACTGTTGCACTTAACTCATAGAAATATTTATAATACAATTAAGCCTACTTACTGCTTTCACTCGGAGGTACATAATCTTCTCAGCATGACCAAAAGGAAGCTCTCGTTCATCCTAGGAGCAACCTGACCAGCCACAAAGGAGCTCAATTCACAAGGTAGCTCCCTTTATTTAGTTTATTATTTCCCCGTTTGGTCTCCAAACTGAATCCATCTCATTAACCACAGCAGGATGAGTCCAGCTGACACCTCTGCCCTTGTTTATGAGCTTGTCTCTCAGTGCCTCTAATGTTCAAAGTTTAAATAAATTTAATTTGATGGGGATGGAGGACACCCTCGGGGCTCTTGGCTCGGAACAGCTCAGGAAGATGCGATTTTGAAATGGAAATGAAGGAACACAGGGCCAGTACTGCCTCAGAGCAAACGGGAGAATAAATTCAAGAATCCTGAGTACCGTACCTACTAAATCTATAGCGACAGTTTAAAATAATCTAAATAATTGAATGTGGGACCTAGTCAGCAGAATTTTGGGAGCACCAAAGGCTAGTTTTGAACAGAGTTTGGAAAAGGTCATGTTTCGACTACAATTTCCATAATCCCCAATCAATGTGATCATGATGGCTGAAGAAAACTGGAAGTTGCGTTTCTAAAAGTCACTTCTCCAAGATTTGGTTCTGGAGACATATCTGAGCTCCCTTGCCCTTCCCGCCCACCCTTCACTCCTAACATTTTCAACATCTTCTGTGACCCCACCTCACGTCTCTTCAGGTCTCTGTTTACACTCTTCATTCATAGTCCCCTGTTATGAACAGTGATATTCATGCCATTCCAGTCAGAATAAATATTTATGAAATAACATGTTATTGCTGTTGTTGTTGTTTAGTCGTTTAGTCGTGTCCAACTCTTCGTGACCCCATGGACCAGAGCACACCAGGCCCTCCTGTCCTCCACTGCCTCCTGGAGTTGAGTCAAATTCATGTTGGTCACTTAGATGACACTGTCCAACCATCTCATCCTCTGTCATCCCCTTTTTCCTCTTGCCTTCACACTTTCCCCAACATCAGGGGCTTTTCCAGGGAGTCTTCTCTTCTCATGAGATGGCCAAAGGATTGGAGCCTCAGCTTCAGGATCTGTCCTTCCAGTGAGCACTCAGGGTTGATTTCCTTTAGAATTGATAGGGTTGTTCTCCTTGCACTCCAGGGGACTCTCAAGAGCCTCCTCCAGCACCACAGTTCAAAAGTATCAATTCTTCGGCGGTCAGCCTTCTTTATGGTCCAGGTCTCACTTCCATACACGACTACTGGAAAAACCATAGCTTTGACTATGCGTACTTTTGTTGGCAAGGTGAGACTGATTGGCAAATAAGGTAGCATTGTTTCAGGATGCCAGCTGCACATACTTGGGCATGAACAAGTTTTGAAACTGAGTCTATCTTGTTCAGTATCAGAGACCAATAAATCAATAGGACCCAGTTTCCCACAGGGCAAGTGCTAGAATCAATGCTCTGATGGGGAGGAGCACATCACTCCAAGATTTGGGGTGTGTAGAGCCTTTGCCCCACTTCAGTCATGACTGTTTTGTGGTAGCCATCAGAACTCAGTGGAGTCCCCAAAGTGCTCGTGTAACCCTATAAAAAATGGTTCAGCCCTTAGGATGAGTAGGACTCTGCGTAAGAGATCTGAATCAGAAAGTGTGGGAGAACTGAAGAAGCCAGAGTTGCTGTTGCCACTTAAACTGTTAAGGCCCTTGCCAACTTGGTCTAGTTGTGTTTGTGTTGGAGGGGTGAATCTACACAGTGAATTCATGCAGATGCAACCAAGTTGATATTTTATTCTAGGTTTTTGAAGACTCTGCGAGTGGAGCCGATTCTTCGGTGTTATGGATATCCAACCCAGTCGAGGAAGACGTCTTGCATTTTCTTCTGAATTTGAAATTCAAAAGGAGACCTGAACTTTGTAATGTCCATGTTGGTGCTTTTGCCGAGGGCTTGGGGCACAAATTGTCACGTCTGTTGTTTTTATAATCACTTCTCAGTTAGATAACTGTGAATAAGAAGAGACTCATTTTCTGAAATTGTGTTTGCAAGGTTCATCAGCAGATATCTAAGTAAGCAAACAGCCTCATAGAACGAAAAAACGTCACACATGTTGACACTGGCCCATTGGGGGGGGAAATGCCTTTGCATCCAAAGTCTACAACAAGCTGTATCTGGCTCTGAGGCCCATCAAATGATTGAAGGCTTTTATTAAATAAAGAATTAAAAGGAAACCTTTGACTTGCTAGATTTTCCCAACTGGAACTCACACATTCCCTGCACTGGTTGGGGCTTCTGGCCATTGAGGTCCTATATTATATTTGTACGACAAAAATTTTCTAGCTTCTGCTTTAATGCATTTGCTAACTCTAGATACTTTTTGAGATATTGGAAGATGTGTGAAATAATTTAAAATTAACTAAATGAAAAATAACATGGCCATATTTTATATTTCTTTTCCTATCTTTTTTTTTTAAAAAAAATTAAAATATTTTTAACTCATTTTTCTCCTTAAAAAAGACACAAGGTGGCTTACAACAATACAAAGAAGGTTTTCAAACTAACAACAGTGAGTATACAATGTGGCTGACAGTGAGCTTACCCTCATCATTTATTACAGGAATTGATTAGAACCAAGACAAGTCAACAGAGTTTTTTTTCTAAAAACCTCCCCAATTATTTATTTATTTATTTATTTATTTATTTGATTGATTTATACCCCGCCTATCTGGACCGATGGACCACTCTAGGCGGCTAGAACTGGAACTAGAATAAAACTAGAACTTAGAATAACAAGGAAAAGTTTACACAGATCACGCCAATTACAGTTACCACTTACTAATTAATCAGCTCAAATATCAGTTCATTCCTCTACGAATTCAACAATTAGAATAATTCAAGCTCAAAGCCATGCTTTTCTGTTCAGCTGTGCATTTGCTTCACTATTATTTAATATAGATATGTATATATTTCTCCATTCCTTCTGTGATTGCCTGTACCATATCCTTTGCTTCCTGTTAATTTCTTGACAGAATCCTCATGGAAATCTAATCAGCGAAGATCTAATCAAACTGGATAGAATTGGCAAGGGAAGAAAGAAGGGAATGAGGAAAGATGGTGACTAGGATTACATTCATTTTATCAACTCCACACAGCAGCCAAAGCTGTTCAATGAAGATAAATGAAGAACTCCATCATCTCTCTTTGTAGACTTATTTAAGCAACAGACTGTCGGCTGTACGATTTGTGATGGGTTTACACAGTGGAAACTAAGTGAGATATATCTCGGCTGCCAAACCCCAGCATTCCTATGGGTTTCAGATTTAGTACAATAGAACCACTTTCATTATCTTTGTGTTAGAGATAATGGATAATAAACCATCCTACAGTACCCTAAGGAGACCCTCGTAGACTCCAGAAACACTCCTGCTATACAGGATATGTTTTAAACTTTTCACCTTTCCTCCCCCATTTTTCTGAAGTGCCTATCAATCAAAACCAAAGTGGTTTAACTGTTTCTAAAATCAGTAATTAAGCTTCACTTCAATTTCTTTGTCATATTTCTTTGGAATGAAAGGGAACACAGAGAGCATATTTCTGGATTAGTGATAATTTCCTTGGCTTTTTTTTTTGAGAAGAACATTCCAAAACATGGACATTTCTTCATAAATGTGACACAAAGATTCATAATATTTGAATATAGGAGAAAGTGAATCCAACAGATATATTGACCTAGAGCAGTGTTTCCCAACCTTGGGTCTCCAGGTGTTGTTGAACTTAAACACCCAGAAACCTTCACCGCTAGTTGTTCTGGCCAGGACTTTTGGGAGTTGTAGTCTAAGAACATCTGGGGAATCAGTGTTGGACAGAAGGCAAATTCCAGAAGCAAAGAGCAGTGGATCAAAAAGTCTTGTTGATGTAATTAAGTGGACACCAGGGTGGAGAAGAAAGGAGAGGTCCCTAAGCCAGAAGAGTCTTTGTGCATAAAAAAACCCAATTGTTATGCCTATTTTTCTAAGATAAATATGATCAATATGTTCTTACTGTTCCCCTTCCAAAGGCTTCTTGAGTCTCCTTAATTTGTTGATTGCTCATTCCTAGATATAGAATAACCTTCCTGAGGAGGAGTGAACACAAATACCCATACACAGCTATACCATGTGTATATGTAATGACACTAAGATGCCAGTAGTTTTTATTGATTTGATTATATTTCCTGAAAGCTTCTCAGGAAAGAAAGTTCAATATGTTCAATTTTTTTAAAAAAAGTTAACTTACTACTGTGAGGCCGTTAGAAGAGCGTCTAGCAGAAATTCTGTTACAGAGATGGGGAAAATTCCTTTGCTATTAACTCCTAAAACATTGGTTCCCATTCTTCGGTCCCCAGTTGTTTTTGAACTAAAGCTCCAAGAGACCTTCGCCACCAGCTGTGCTGGCCAGAATTCCTGGAAGTTGAAGTCCAAGAACATCTGGGGATCCAACGCTGGGAACCACTGCCCTTGAACATGCTAGTAATTCTGGAAGTTTTTAAGAGGGATGTTCTGGATCATAATTCATTCTCTTAGATATAATACTAATACTGATATGAATTGGCCTTCTCAGCCACCCTAGATACTGTATTCAGACCACGTTACCGTAGTCTTTCGAGACTGAAGGATGCCTACAAATATAATACTGCAACGATTCTCAAATAGTAGCAGTAGCCATAATTAGGGCAGTACAAGCTCCCTTCACCCAATTCATTTTGATGTCTGATGAATTGATTTACACCCTGTCTGGACTCAGTCCAAATTCATTCCTGCCCAATCAGGAACCCAAATTTGAACCAAGTTCCAATCATCTGAATCTTCCAGTTTCCTATTAGCCCTGCATGAAGACCCTCCATACTTTTTGTTTGTCTGTGTTTTGCAGAAATGCATGAAACTCAGAGATGTGCTTGACCATTCAGAATGGATGATCACTACCAAACTGCAGACAGGTAGGCATCCGTGCATATGGATGTATGTGCATATACATGCGCTGCTTTCTGCTCATTCGTTCCTGTGATGCCTGTGTGCTCCTTGTGGATTAATGGGCAGAGTTTATGCAATGTGGCTGCCAGGGTCTGAGTCTTTGGGATCATGTCCTGAGCCCTAAGGTCAAGTCTCTATTAAAAATAAGCTTTTTTCCTAGAAAAAAAAGTAAGTTGAGTTGGAGTCGGAGTCAAGTCACTGGTGCATATTAAGACCTACTTGACAGGGATTCCCGCAACTGTAGTCCCCATCTCTGCTGGCTGCTGGCACTGCTATTACTACTTAGATCATCTGAACATGGAAGACTCTTTGCATGCCTTATCATGGTGTATAGTCCACAACAACCCTGCACTACATGAATGCATCAGTGTGAGATATGACCTATGGTTAAATTCTGGGTGAGCCCCCTCCCATTTGATCCACAAATTGATCTTGATCAGTGTTATCTGCATCAGGGATGGGCAAAGTGGAACCCTCTGAATGTTTGACTACAACTCCCATGCTCCCCCCCACATGTCCAAAATTGGCTCAGGCTCATGGGATGGCTGTCGAACTGCACTGAGAGGAGTGCATTTTGTACTAGGTGGTGGAGGAGAGGATCTTGCCTTAAGGCGGCCTGTTGAGGACACGGCAGAGAAAAGATTTGTACAAGGAACTAGCTGGTTTATACTTTATACTCTTATCCATTCCATCATACCAGCTTTCCAAGAAATGCCTTACATTTTATTTACAAAGGTGTCCCATATTCGTTTCACAGAATCACTGAGGGGCAAGATATACAAAGGGACTGTTTCATTTCCAATTCAGTGCTATCATCATTAATGCATGCAGAAGGGAAGAAGCCAGGCAAAGCAGGATGAACTGAGAAGCATTTTCCTTTTCTCGATTACAGCTGCTGAGAATAGTGGCGTTCCAGATGTGTGACAGAGACGCCTTTGGTAAGCCACTTCTAAGAGCCTCAACGGCAAAGATATGCTTTCTGTATAAGCCACATCCAAGCACAGCTCACTATCTCGTTACAAAGGAAGCCCAGAGGAGGAGATGGGAAATTAATCCAAAAGGAAACATTAATTTAGAATGCCTACAAAGCAATGTGCTTATGTGTATACAGGAAAATATTAAATAGAATACGCTTGTTGTGGTTCAAAGAGGCATGCCACAAAAGAAAAAAATGTTAGATATTTGTTGGCTCACATACTTCGATGCTGGGGCTTCTCTCTGAAAATGAAACTAGACATGAAGGGGAATGGGTATTTCCTCTGATTATTGACCCACCTTCTCTACTACAATGGGAGTTCCTCAGAGACAGCTGCCTAAGGAGTCTTGTGGTGCAGTGGTTAACCTGCAGTACTTCACCAAAACTCTGCTCACAACCCAGGTTCAATCCCAGGTAGCCTGCTTGAAGTTCACTCAACTTTTCATCTTTCCAAGGTCAGTAAATTGATTACCCAGCTTGCTGTGGGGATGCGCGCAATGTGTAGTCTGCCTAATTAAATTGTAAACTGCCCAGAGAGAACTTTAAGTGCTATGCGCAAGCATATAAACAGCATACAGTGGTGCCTCGCTTAACGACGATAATCCGTTCCATGAAAATCGCCATTAAGCGAAAACATTGTAAAATGAAATTAAAAACCCAATTGAAACGCATTGAAACCCATTCAATGCATTCCACTGGGGTAAAAACTCACCGACCAGCGAAGATCCTCCAAACAGTGGCCATTTTCGCTGGCTGTATAGCGAGGAATCCATCCCTAAACACAGCGGGGAGCCATTTTAAGCACCCGGCAGCCATTTTGAAACTGCCAATCAGCTGTTAAAAAAATTGTTTTGCAAAGAATTGGTTCCTTCCTCAAGCTTTTAATGGATAATTTCCTCCAAATCATTTGCAATTGATTTGCAATTGTTGTGACTGTTTTTGAAATGTTTCTGCTCTTTTTGTTCTTTTCCCTGTCTTTAATAAAATATAAAATTTGACATTGTTGTTTGAGTTGTTGGATTAAGAAGGCTTGTGATATGTAAATCTAGGCCTTGTCTTGATCATCTAGTGAGAACCTGTATGTCTGAGTGTAGTAGTGTATCTACTGTGCAGGGCTGGCAAAGAAACCACAGCACTTAACCTTGTGGATTTGGGGAACTCCCTTGAAGCACTGCTTAGTTGGGTAAGATTAAAGTGTTGCGAAGATGCCAAGCAGGTATATTTCCCAAGCCATCAGCACATTTGGCCCTCCTAGTTTCACCCAATTGAGGACAGCCAGGGTAGTGTGTCTCAGTGGTCGGAGTAGGCTTCCCTGAACCCAGTGATTCTTGAAATGTTTTCTGGTTTGATACTTAAGGATTCAAACAAGAGCTTGCTGGTTGCCAGCACAATCTGTTAGATACAACATCCCTTTTTAGGTAATAAACAGAACCAGGAGGACTCTGTACTCAGAGACACATGCCTCATGTCATTCAAACAAGAGTTCCTCTTCCTCCCCCTGCAAGTCTTAAAGCATTGCACTCTTGCCTCAGTCAATGCTTATTAATCCTTGTTAATTTGTTTTATTTTGCATTTCATCCTAGTTTTGGCAGGAGCGGCTTTGGAGATAATGATCAAAATACTGAAGCACAAAATATTGGAAATAAATAAATAAAATGTTACTGCCTGTTCTTGACTCAAGTGTTCATATCTCATATCCATGAGACACTGCCAGATTTCAAAAGGCTCCTTAGGCCTGGTCTACATTCACAGTAGATCATGTTAAGAAATTTGACATCTGACAGATTAGAAGAAATTTGATTTCTGAAAATTCTGTTCTAGAGATCAGAAAGGACAAGTTACTTACTTAGTTCTGTAGCTTTCCATACACAGAGGTTGAAAAAGTCATATTTTTACACAACACCAAAAATTCATAACCAGCATGGCCAGAACTTGGTTTGGCTTTCTTTCCCCCACTTAAGTTAGAACTTGCTAGAATTTGCATATATCTGAGTAAGAAGACTAGGAAGGACCCAAGATTTAAAACATTTAAATATTGGTGAGACATAGGGTGGACATTTGTCAATCCAAGCAAATGTCTTAGTTCTTTAAGATTTAGCTTTGAAACCTTGAATATTCCACCATGATTGTCATGCTAGACAGTAGGTGACTCTAGTTATGTACAAGTCCCCTGATTTGTTTCTCAAGCCAATTCAGCAATTTGGTATGGATCTCAATGGATCTTTGGTAATCCAAGCCACCCAGTTTGATTTCTGTTCTGGATCTGAATAGATTGAACTCCAGCCCTCCTGTTGACTTGCACTGGAAAACAAAAACAGATATAATGTTGGTTTTCCTTTTTCCGTTTCCTTTTCTTTTTAGTACTGATGTACATGAACTTTGGAGGCGTGGTAAAACTTATATAGATGGAAGTGTATGCACAAAATTTAGCTTCAAAGGTCTACGTATAAAAGCATTTTTAAATTTTAAATCTGCAAGTGGAAAACTTTTAAGTTCTATGGGGCAATTCATTTACTTAGGTATCCATTAATGAACTTTGCAAACACAATTTCGGAAAATGAGTCTATTCTTACTTACGGTTATATAACAGACACAAGCAACGATGGTAACAACAAAACGCTACACTTTGTGCACCCAAGTCCCTTGACAATGACACCAATACAGAAGTAGCCTGTAGAATTTCAAAGTTCAAGTGAAAGGATAGCAAAAATGGGGCCAGGTTGGCCTCCTGTGGGAGGGAGTTCCAAAGTCTGAGAGCAGCCACAAAGAAGGCCCTCTCCTGTGTTCCCACCAAATGCACCTGTGAAGGTGATGGGACTGAGAGAAAGATCTCTCCTGATTATCTTAACATCCGAATAGGCTCAAAAAAAAGGGAGATGCAGTCCTTAAGATAGCTTGGATAGCATTTGGATTGCTTTTTTGATAAGACCTTACAAAAATGAGGGATGAAACTAACTTGCGATTAAAAATAATTTGAACACGGGAGGAAGTGAATCTGGCAAATTCATCTTGCCAACGTGTTCCCCACAAAGCAATGACAGTAGCAATCTGCTCTACATCATCGTTCTCTCTACATCAGTGTTTCCAATAGCTTTCTTTCATTCAAGTACCAGGAGTTAATAGTTTCATTTACCTGCTGAGGCTTATATGTTTTACAAAAGGGTGCACGTGGGACTCCAATGAACCCATAGCCTAAAAGTGAGAATCTTCCAAGTTATGGTTGAAATTTCAGCTTTTATCAACCACAGTCATCAGGGACTATGGGAACTAGAATCAAACAACACTTAGAGGTTCACAGATTTTCTGTCCTTCCTCTACCATCTGACTAAATGGTTTGAAACATTGGCTAGGTTCTACCAAGTAAACCAAGAATAGAGACAATGTGAACCTGCTGATGGTTTTTATTGGAAAGTATTACATTCTTTATATTATTATAAAGAAAAAAAAATTAAAGTTAGGATGTTGATGAGATTTGTGGGTGCCCCAATTTGTTTCATGTCCTGAGCCAACCCAGAGCAATTTTCTTCCCCCTTCTAATTCAACATTTGACCCCTGATCTGAATCAACTTGTAAATCTGGGTTGCCGGTTTCCCATTAAATTGCACTAGAAAACCATAAAGCGTATAATGTTTTGTTTTCCTGTGGCATACATGAAAGTGGGAGTAGAGATGGGCACAAGCCAATTCATCCCAGTTCATGGTAGTTTGTAAAGGCTACAAGCCAGATGCTACTGCTTCCCTCCCCCAGCCTCCTCAGCCAATCAGCCACTCACCAGGCCCAGATGGCTTGCATTTTTCCATCTCCTCGCCTAATCTCCCGTTCAGAACCAAGAGCACAGACCTCTGTCCCACCATTTTGTCTGAGTGGGAGAACAGCCATGAGGGGTGGGGCAGAGAAGCCTGAGATCTTGCCAGGACTGGAAGATCAGTTGAGTTCATCAGGAGAGGCTTTACTATGAGCCCCACTACCTTCACAGCTGTGTTTGGTGGGGACACAGGAGAGGGCCTTCTCTGTTGCTGTTCCCAGACTTTGGAACTCCCTCCCACAGGATGCTAGGCTGGCAGGCAAAGACCTTTCTCTTTGGTCAAGCTTTCTGATGGTGAATGGCTGCCCAAGTGGAGTTTTTAACGGGATTTTGTGCCTTACTGCTTTGATTGGTGTTGGTGTTGCTTTTGTTTACTATGTTTTAGTGTGGTGTTCATTTGAACCTTTTTAGTACGTGTATGCTTATCGGTTTTAGCTTTAAATATTGCTTTTTAAAGATGTAAGCCACCTTAGGTCCCTTTTAAGGAGAATCATGGGTTAAAAATATTTTAAATAAACTAAGTCTGGGAGCAGTAACATAGAAGGCCCTCTTCTACCTCCCACACCAAATGCACCTGTGAAGTTGGTGGGTACCGAGAGAAAGGCCTCTCCCAAGTAAGCTCATAATAGGAGACCTGGTCCATGAGTCATGAATTAATCCATCACTTTGTAGGAATAAGGGCAAGAAAGGTGTATAAAGAACTTTCCTTTTGTTCTCCCGAGTTCTTCCTTTCTCTTTCTCTAATCATGGTGCCTGGTTTAATACACAGAATGCATGGGTGTAGTGCTCTACCGCATTAATACCTTTGGGCTCTTTGCTATGTCCAGTGGTTGCCTCAGAAATGCACAAACACCCCACTTCACTTCCATTTTATGCATTTACCCAAAGGGTGTGCACATGAACCCTTCCAAGCTTCACCAAACCAACTCTCTACCGTCAACATCTCTGACAACCGTTAGTCCGTGTTGTAAAAATCCCCAGGGGCCTGACAGATGCTGTAGAGTGCAAAGTTGTCCCACGGCAAAGGTGACAGAAGGAGGAAGGGGAATCTAGGGATTGCTATCATTCTTGTTCTGCATGGGGTAACTGGTTGAATTCACACCACGGGAAGCTGCTTCATAGCACATTCCACTGGCGATGATTAGACCCGACACATGTCACCTCAAGTCTTTCTGCCCTGTGGAAAAAGCCGAGGCTGAGTTCAAAACAAGCTCATGTCCCTCACAATTATTCTTCCACTGATAACATGTTTTTTCCCTGCCTTTCGCCACCATCTTGCTGTTGCTTAGGTTGGGGAAAAGTAACGCCTAGATGTTCTCAGTCTTCTGCACTGTTGTGTTGTTTTTTGTTTTTAATTTGATAATACAATGTCTTTTTGTTTGTTATATCATGTTTTGCTAATCGTTTCTTTTGACACAAACCACCCAGAGTAGCACTAATTGGGTGGTATGCAAGTCTATGAAATGGAAGGAAGGAAGGAAGGAAGGAAGGAAGGAAGGAAGGAAGGAAGGAAGGAAGGAGAGACAGGCAGACAAATAAGTAGGTAGATAGACAGACACATAACTTTTTAAGAGGCTAATGAGGGAAAAAGTAACGCCTAGGTGTTCTCTTCCACTCTTTGAAGATCCTGGAAAACCAATGAAAATAAAACGGGGCAAGGAGAAGAGACACAAAATGTTGTTCCCACGATTCTACTTCCCAAACATCATCCTAGGACAGCATAAATTGTGAGGATTCCTCTCTTCTAAATGAAGGTGGATATATGTGATGAATATAGTAAGCTGTTCATACCTGATGGGAACATTAGTCCATCCAGATCAGTACTGTCAGCTTTGACTGGCAGGAGCACTCGAGGGTTTCAGGCACAGGCTTTTCCTGACATACCTGGCTTTGGAGGCCTTGTTCGTGGGCTTAAGGTCAACGACACCTTCTTAAGGTGAACTAGACTGGCTAGCATAAGTGAGAGAGCACTCTTCAGGCAATGGACTTAGACAAAGGAGATCTAATTGGATTCATCATCCTTGAAGATTATTCCATTTCATTTTCCTTTTAATTAATGATGCTGCCTTGAATTTGAACAATTTATACTGTTTCTGCCCCGTTCTCTGTGTGTATGTTTGATGGTTATTTAGTTGGTTTTTCATGTAGACTGGAAAGCATTTCAGAATGCAGTTTTAGAATAGTATTGAATTCATTTTAAAATTATATGCTAAATTTCACTCTTTATATCTGCCATCTAGGGAGGGTTGTTCACCCTCAAAGGTGCCACAGGAATGCTAGAAACAGATAGTTACAGGGAGAGATTAAGTTCTTCAAAAAACCCTCTGCTGTATGAATGTGGAGTACTATGATTCTGTATCAACAATTCAGAACACCAGGAACTGGCCCAATATTGCTGCACATTATCATGCCTGCGATGCCAGCAGGAAAAAGGATGCCAAACTTTACATAGCAAAGGGCAGCCTGAAAGTTGACAATACCAATGGTAGCAGTCAAGATGGTCTACAGGATAACCCTCTTGTGCTCATTGACATTCACAAAGTGACATCAAGCAGGGAAAATCCCAGAAGGTGACTCCCTTTTCATCAGTTAACGATCCATACAGTCCCTTTCAGCTCTGCAGTTCTAAGATAATGATGATGATGATGATTAACTTGAGATGATAATCAGCGTGTCAATTAACATCTCAAATTTACCATATTTTTCCATGTATAAGACACCCCCATGTATAAGACACCCCCACTTTTCTAATCTAAAATTACGAAATCTAAGTGGGGCTTAGCAAGTGTAGGGGGAAAGGGATCAAAGCACTACAGGATCGTTTTGATCCCTGCTTTCCCCTCTCCTCAGCTTACTTCCATGTATAAGACAACCCTCAATTTTTAATCTAAAGATTTTAGACAAAAGTTTAGTCTTATACATGGAAAAATACGGCAAACACATTTGCATATAACTGAAACCTCAGTACAAGTGCCATGAAATTAAGTGCTAGTTTATCAACAGTATCACCATTTATGGTCCAAACAAATGCCCAACCTTGATGCCTCACCTCTGTTTTCCATAACAAAAAGACAGTATGGCTGCTGCTTCTCCATTCATGTAAAGGGAGATGTTTCCACTCTTGTTCCTCCTTCTGCATTTCATACTAATCTGTTTCCAGGGTCCCCCTAACCTCTTCAGTCAATGTCCTGGGTTAGATGATTCTTGAGAGTAGGTGAAGACAGGAAAGCTCCTTTATTCTCCATGGATGGAACTTGAAAAAGCAAGACAGTGTGTTCTCCTAGAGCTGCCCTTTCTCAAAAATTGCACCATGTGCGGCAAAGCAGTCTTAAGTAAAGCTGAGGGAGGCACGATCTTGATTCCCTGCTGACTCATGGTGGCCACCTCTTGGTAAGGAAAAAATGTTTATTTTACTTCATGTGGGAAAGAATGTACATGTCCCAGTTTTCAGTGGGTGGTGGTTGTTTTGATTGGTTGTTCATTGAAAGATGAATATTGTTCATTGCACAAAAACATCTCTCAAGATTGCTCAGAAAACATCAACGAATTACCCATTCAACTGTGGTAATAATAACAATAAAAGAAAACAGAGGGATTACAATGACTAACAAGCACTAAAATCAACCACATACTGGAACAATTACCTCCCACAGGGGGTCTGACTAGCCCCATCTTTGTTGTCCTTCCACAAGCAGGCAAAGATCTTTCTCTTCAGGCAAAGGCATTTCTCTTCAGGTAAGACTTCCCTCAGTAACTAGTTACCTGTGTGTGATTTTTAGATGCATTACGGCCGTGACTAGGTTTTTAGCACTACTTGTGTTTTCCATTTCTCAGAGTGGCACTTGTGGGTTTTCCCCCCATTAATATTTTGTATATTTATTCTTAGCTTTAACATTGCCTTTTAATTATGTAAGCTGTCTCTTCATACTAATCATTCTTACCTTTAAATATGATCTTTTAATGATGTAATCCACTGCTGTATGCTCAGTGGTTTCAGCTTTAAATATTGTCCTCCAATGTTGTAAGCTCCCTTGGGTCCTTTTCAAGGAGAAAGGCTGGGTTAAAATATTTTAAATGATGAATAAATAAATAATTCCATCGAATTGCCACATATCCCATAACTCAGTGCAAATTAGAGCTCTAACAACCCAAGACAGTTGAAGGCCTGATGAGTTGACACGAGGTCAGCTTAATGGGCTGAACTCAAGCCCTTCCTAGTCTAGAATTTACTTAAGAGTGACCCTCAACTTGGCCTGGCTGTATGCTAGCAAGATGGCTCTTTCTCTGGGTTGGAGCAAGGTTCAATCCATCGTAATTTAGTTCCTCATTCCCTGTCAATCATTGACTTTGCTTCTGGTTGAGCCTAGCTAGGCCAGCAGTTCTCTTAGTAGACTGTTCGTTCGTTTAGTTGTTTAGTCGTGTCCGACTCTTCGTGACCTCATGGACCAGAGCATGCCAGGCCCTCCTATCTTCTACTGCCTCCCAGAGTTGGGTCAGATTCATGTTGGTTGCTTCGGTGACTCTGTCCAACCATCTCATCCTCTGTCGTCCCCTTCTCCTCTTGCCTTCACACTTTCCCAACATTAAGGTCTTTTCCAGGGAGTCCTCTCTTCTCATGAGATGGCCAAAGTATTGGAGCCTCAGCTTCAGGATCTGTCCTTCCAGTGAGCACTTAGGGTTGATTTTCTTTAGAATTGATAGGTTTGTTCTCCTTGCAGTCCAGGGGACTCTCAAGAGCCTCCTCCAGCACCACAATTCAAAGTAGACCATCTACCACTATTCTTAGTACTTAGTACTACTACTATTCTTAGTAGACCATCTACCAGCAAATCTCTAAGACCACACGCCCCCTAGGGGCAATTTCTGATACTACAAGACCAGTTTTGCCCATTCCTACATAGGAACTTGGATTGCTCTGTTACTAGAGCAGAGTAATCTATTGATCAAACTGCTAGTTTGTGGCACTATTGTTTTAAAAGGATGGATCAATCCTAAGACATCAACAGCTAAAATTTCTTTTTTTAAAAAAAAAATTCACATTACTGTAGCGAGTTAGGTAATTTGTAAGGAGTTGTTGAAAAATAATTTTGTAAGGGTTAGAAAATAAATTAACATAGCTCTACAATATTTTCCCATGGGACAACGAGGAAGGAACAGAAGAAGTGCAAGATGCAAGGAGACCCTCTTTTCATTCTGTATTTGCCCTCTGTGGAATTTACACATTCTCTGCTCTCAGTAGAGACTGCTATGTTTATAGCTCACTTTAAACATAAAAATGAACATATGAAGGACTCTGGATAGCTGTGACATTTGAAGAAAGGCCTCTTGAGAAAAACAGAAGTGATAGCATTAAATATAATCACAACGAACGCTTGATCACCAGAGCTCTACAAAAGCAATAGGGGGAAAAAAGGTATTACTGAGAAGTGTTGAAGCACATTCGCAAAATATCCAGACAGATCTTTCGCTGCCTCTCTGTTGAATTCATGTTTTGCTTCATGATGCTTTTGGAAAGCACATAATCTGTGATCTTTCCAGTTTGGTTTGTGGAAACAAGTTTTGTCAGTCATCAGTAACAGGGGTTTGGACAAGGGGATTATTCATGTATAAGCCAGGCAAATACAGGCGGATCTAATTTTGTATGTTTGAGAAGTGGAACTTACAATATGTGTTTGGGGTCTGCTGTTAATTTGATGGCATTTTGTACAGGTGGTATAACTTCCTGCAGAGGAGGAAGGTGGGGAAAATAATCAGAATTCCTTGTCTGCACCTCTCATCAGCTCCCGTTTTGCCACACTTTTGTTCACGTTTCCTTGCAGAAAAGGTAATTTCTGCCCCTTTATTTAAAAGAGCCTGAGAGCTAACCAGAATTGTAATTAGTAGAGATGGGTACTGACTGAATCACAAAGCAGGGGGGGAAAAACTGACAAACTGGGCTGGTTTGTGGTTCAGTTCATGACCCAGTTTGGAGATCCTGTTTGGCCAAAGCAAAACGTAATGTCAAACTTCCTTTCCCCCCCCCATGCTTGCTGCTGTGTTTTGATCAGCAAAAGGAGATACCCCCCCTTCCCACTGCCCCCATTGCCTGTCTGCCTGCTCCTGCCATCTCCTCCACTGCCACCATGACAGCGGGCCACTGCCACCCCCCCCACCGCATGAACCAGGAAAATAAATCACAAACTGGTTTGTTTTTTTGGGGGGGGGGTTCATCATGGTTTGTGGTTCAGACAAAACCCACGAACCATCAGGAACCACCAGTTTGTGGCCATGCCTAGTAACTAGTAACTTTGTTACCCAGGACTTTGCTTCTGCAGGATGGCTGTACTGGTTCCACACGGAGCCTGCCTGTTTTGGGTTTCCTTCTGCCAGGTGAGGAGCAGCCGGAGGTGGCGTATAAGCTTGGGGTGCACAAATTCTTACCCTTCCAACAGCAGGTACAAAGGCACAATGTATCTCCTTTCAGCAGCACATTTTCACACCCACTGAATTTTTGGTACTTTGGAACAAAGACCCATCTGCCCCGTCCTTGTTACAGCTCAGGAGCTGCCATTCACTAAGGGCAAGGGCTTCCCTGAACAAAACTGGGCTGGCTTAGAATCATAGAATCACAGAAAAGTGAAGTTGGAAGGGGGCCTATAAGGCCATCAAGTCCAACCCCCTGCTCAATGCAGGAATACAATCAAAGCAGATCTGCGAGGTGGTTATTTTTTTCTTGAATGCCTCCAGTGTTGGAGCACTCACCAACTCCCGAGGTCACTGGTTCCACTGTCGTACTGTTCTAACAGTTTCGGGTTTGAGAGATCCAGCTATTCCTAGCACAATGAGGACCATGTTTCCCCCAGTCTGCCATGCGTGTGTTAACATTAAAACACACCAAGCCTAGTTCAGCACCACTGCAATTGAAATACAGAAGTTCAGCTCCAAACTTTTGAAAGTAAAGCCCTCAAAATCTTAGGTTTCAAAACAAACATCTGCCAGTTACAGCTTGTTCCATGTATTATTTACCTCCCAGTAAGGGTGAGTTTTTCCCCATTCCTGATTAGATTAAGCATCCTTCAGTCTCAAGAGACTAGGGTAACGTGATCTGAATAGAGGTCTTGGAACAGCGCCTAGTGTGGCTGAGAAGGCCAGTTTGAGAGTGACAATCCCTTCCACACTGAAGACAAATACAATCTGTCCCCTGTCCAGCTCCCTGGTTTTGCTGCTTTGCCTCAGCCTGCTGGACAAGGGTCTCTTCAAATTGGGAGAGGCCATGATGCACCGCCTACCTCCAGGCTGAACGCTCAGATGTCAGGGTTTCCCATCTGTTGAGGTCCATTCCTAAGGCCTTCAGATCCCACTTGCAGATGTCCTTGTATCGCAGCTGTGGTCTCCCTCTGGGGTGCTTTCCCTACACTGATTCTCCATACAGGAGATCCTTTGGAATCCGACCCTCAGCCATTCTCATGACATGCCCAAGCGAATGTAGACGTTGCTGTTTCAGTAATCTATGCATGCTAAAGATTCCAGCTCGTTCTAGGGCTACTCTTTCCTTTTCGATTTCAAAGGAAAAGAAATTAATAGCATTCAGGAAACTTTCATAAGAAGAAGTGGAAGGGATTCCCAGTGTGGTGTACTGGACAGCGTGATAGACTAGGACTCTGAAGATCAGGGTTCCAGTCCCTGCTTGACCATGGAAACTCACTGTGCAAGTGGAAATGGTAAAACAAACCCTTAGTTCACTTCCCCTGAAAGCCCTATTAGGGTTGGTATAAGTCAGTTTTGACCTGACAGCATAGAACACACAGACATTGCTTCTAGAAAACAATCATACAAAACTAGGCCAAAATCTTATTCCCAGTGTGACTCAAATGACACATTTGGTGGTGAATAATGAATTATGTGAGTTATTGAGTCAGTGTAGATATTATTGGTTGTTTGCTGAGTTGAACAATAGTTCCATTCTGAAGGAAATCATCCCTGAGTGCTCACTGGAGGGACAGATCCTGAAGCTGAGGCTCCAATCCTTTCGCCATCTCATAAGAGAAGAATCCTTGGAAAAGACCTTGATGTTAGGAAAGTGTGAAGGCATGAGGAGAAGGGGACGGCAGAGGATGAGATGGCTGGACAGTGTCATTGAAGCGACCAACATGAATTTGACCCAAATCCAAGAGGCAGTGGAAGACAGGAGGGCCTGGGGTGCTTCAATCCATGGGGTCACAAAGAGTCGGACATGACTTGACGACTAAACAACAACAACTTGTTCTGCAACAGATAATTTCCTTACTCACCTGGAAACTTGCAATAATCTATGACCAAACCACTATGCTATTTGCTTTAGTTAGCAATAGGATCTTGGCCCCAGTGTTTTCAGCTTCAGCAGATGCACCAGTCAGTATGATCTCTCCCTGCCTCCCCACCTCTCTCTCTGTGTTTAATAGAGGACCAAGCCTATTAAATTTCCAAACCATGTACAAAACCTCCACTCTCCATATTATTCATTGTTGAGTTTGTCTTTCCATTTCAAGGTAGTTGTTGTATATCTTCTTTTCTTTCTTTCAAAAGCCAGACAACAACTTTGCCTATTCCCTCACAAATCATTGTGTACCGCCAAGGGATGCTCACAATGGCTTTTGATACCAATCTGTTGCAGTGTTGAGGAACAGCACAAAAGCCTTGTTTCCCCCACAAATTGGCATCTCAGCATTTGCCTTTGAATGCAGCCGTTTCCCATTCATCATGCCGCAACATTCAATAGGCTGGGCTTGCACTGGGCTGAGGCAACAATTTACTCTACAGCTCTTTGTCGCTATTAGTTTCTCTTGATCATCTGTCGATCTGGTCTCTTTAATAAGGTGGTAAATCTTATTGCAGGCATCTGGGGTAACAAAGATCACCAAGGGCATAACAATCATTACAGGGAACAATAAGCAGGGATGTTCAAGCGCTTCATTTATTTAGGTTCCCACAGGGCCGCTGGAGAATCACTGCTGCACTTTATCAGTATCTGTTATAATTCATTTTCTCTCTTTCTTTGCAAGAGGCTGGGCTCCAGAGGAGGTTGTGAGTAAATCTTTTCTGAGCAGCACACATTGTATCCAGGGGTGGGAATGGCATGTGCCCAAACAGCTAATAAATAAGTGGTACGTGTTGGTGTTCACATAACGATTTATAATGACCACCCATTATAGATGATCTTCCAAAGCCATAATATACATTTTTAATGGTGAGTTGTTGCTAAAGGCCTTGCTCCCCATTGCTTTAGAAGCCCCATTCATAGGAAATGCCAAAGTTACCATTATTGTGTTAGCAAAGGAGAAAGTGAACTGGTTCTGTGCATCATCCTGGCAGGAAGCAGCAGAGGGAAGACTTTGGTGCTGCAACTGTCAGATGAACAGGGTTGGCAGACATGTTCTTGATCACCCTAGAATGCAAGGCACATAATAGTGGACTTAAGTCAGAGGAAGTCAGATTTAGGCTGAATATCAGGAAAAACCTCCTAACCGTTAGAGCCGCACAACAATGCAACCAATCTCTCAGGAGATACTGAGCATTCCAGCTCTGGAGGCATTCAAGAAAAAAAAATTGGACAAATATCTGTCAGATCTGCTTTGACTTGCATTCAAGCACTGAGCAAGGGGTTGTTGTTTTTTGGTCTTATAAGTCCCTTAGAAACTTTTCCATGACAGTCAAACTAAATCTGGCTTCCTGTAGCTTGAGCCCATTATTGCGTGTCCTGCACTCTGGGATGATCGAGAACAGATCCTGCCCCTCCTCTGTATGACAATCTTCCAAGTATTTGATAAGTGCTATCATACCTTCCCACAATCTTCTTTTCTCAAGGCTAAACATGCCCAGTTCTTTCAGTCTTTCCTCACAGGGCTTGGTTTCCAGTGCCTGCATCATCCTTGTTGCCCTCCTCTGAACTTGCTCCAGTTTGTTGACATCCTTTTTTGGATGTGGCATCCATAACTGGACACAGTACTCTAGGTGATGTCTAACCGGTCCTGAATAGAGAGGGACTAGTGAATTTTGTTCCTGTCTTCAAAAGGATTGGCTATTCCACTCAATTTTGTTTCATCTGCAACACTGATCAATATTCCCTGCACTCCCTCATCAAAGTCATTGGATGATTGTTCCCATTAAAACAACTCTTTGTGGTTTCATCAGACGGGTGGTGCCACCAGGTGTGCACCCGTCTCATCATCTGATCACTCACTTAAATGATTATACTTTTTTCCTAAGAGCTTTGTGTCACAATGTTTTCTTGTTCCAAAATGGTTAATGCTACCACTTCTATGATTTTTATCCTTTTTTTTTTTTTGCTACATTGACAAAGCTTGATCATTGTCAGGCAACATGTTTTGTTTTGAAGACCGTTTTCAAGGCAGATAAACACATCATTAGCCCTAACATAGCCACCATCCTGTTTTATTTCACTCTTCCCAAACGTTTTGCATGTTTTCCCTCAAGACTCTAGAAAAAAATTATAAGGGTAGAGTTGTGATTCCCCCCCCCACTGCCGCCTTGAATTAGGTCCTGAATAGACTTTGGAAGTTTATTCCCTCTTCCAGTGACCTTCTACAAATGAACAATCAAGCACACAAAGTGACGTGCTCAACAAACCCGATCCGACAAAAAAAGCCTCACTTTGTTCAATAAATAAAATGTTTGATTCATTTGCTGGCCGTTTCAGTTGTAGCAAGTGCACTGAACACACGTGTGTGTGTGTGTGTGTGTGGTGTGTGTGTGTGTGTGTGTGTGTGTGTGTGTGAGAGAGAGAGAGAGACAGAGACAGAGACAGAGACAGAGAGAGACAGAGAGAGAGAGAGAGAGAGAGAGAGGTCTTGGCAAGTCTTTGTTACCTAGTACCAAGTACCAAGTCCATATTAAAAACATGATTTTTTTTTCACCAGAAGAAAGGGAAGGCTGGGTGGGTTCCAAGTTCCGAGTCAAGTCTGATTCATTGAAGAAGAAAAAACACCTGAGTCATATTCAAGTTGAGTCACCAGAGTAACATATGTCCAGCTTGACTATGAGTCCCACAATTTGAGTCCCCATCCCTGCTGCGTGTATAATCTCCTCAGGTTTTTCTTTATCTACTACCTATTTCCCCTTTTCAGGAAATGCCAAAACAAAGACTAAACATGGTGAAACAATGGCCGTACAAGGCTGTACAGCCATTGTTTCACCTTGTAAAGGCTTGAGATATCAAGCATCCAAGGAAGAGTTCTCCTGAATACACGTTGATATCATCCTACGATGTTGGGCAGCAATGGGTATATTTACCAATATAATCCAACATCTGTTGCATGTCCCACCTTGTCCAGATGGAATGATGAGCAATCTTTGAGAAGCACACATACAAGCCACTTGCTTTTCTTTGCTTTGGTGGAGATGAAGCGGTTCATTTGAGAAGAAAAACAGAAGTGGGTGGGTTTGGAAGGGAGTAGTGGTGCTTTGATTTCATCGGGAATGGGAGAAAACGAGTTTATAACCTTTCATAAATGCATGATTTTAGCTGTGGCTCACTGAGGCATGAACTCCATCTTGCTTTCTTTTTCCACAAGCAGATGCTAAACAAAACTTAACCGGGAACATTTTCTTTCTGTCAGTCCAAAGAGTGCACTTTTTTCGTAATCTCTGTGGGTTCTAAATTCTCAAATCCATTAAAGCTTTCTCTGCCAATCAGCCATAATGGCCTTCGTGACATTTTCCTCCCTCTCTTCGCCATCTAAAGTTCTGCATGGCCATATTTATCCCACTTATAACTAGTCGGCCTCAGGAGGGAATGTGTTCTGTGCCTGTGAGCATACATATAGAGGAGCCCTAGAAAGCAGCCCCCAAACACCCAAGCCCAACCTAGCATAAAATTATTGAGAACTAAATTCCACTTATTTCAATGGAACTTAATCCCAAATCAATTGGCATCAGCCAGACTGTAGTCTCAGTCCGCCATCTTTTGCACCTTTGACCTATCATTGTCTCAACAGAATTTATAAATGAGTAAACAGGCAAAGAGCTCGTGCGGTAAGGACTAGATTCTATTTTAGAAGCAATAGAAGCAATAGCACTCTGTGCTCTGGTGTAGTTGGCTTGGGAGGGGAGTATTTATGGCTGTGAGATGGGCTTTTGTCTTTTTCTGTGGATGGGTGATTAGTGTGTCTTGTTGTGAGTGTATTGTTGTGATAAGGAGGAGAGATTATCTGTCACTGTGGTTGATGGGTGTCATTAGCTGGTCTTTTGTGTGTAGTGATCCCTGGTCCTTGTGGCTGGGTAGAATTCTTTGACCTTTTGCACACTGTATTTTTGAGATCTGGGAGCCATGTTTTGTTGAGTTTCAAACTTTCCTCTTTTTTGTTGAGGGAAGCCATTGAAATCAACAAGCACTAGCAGAACTTCAACAAAAAAGAGGAATACAGCGTGCAAAAGGTCAACGAACTCTACCCAGCCACAAGGACCGGGGATCACTACACACAAAAGACCAGCTAATGACAACCACAGTGACAGATAATCTCTCCTTTATCTTGTCTTGTGTCAAGGCAGGGTCATGAGAATGAGCCATTTAGCAAGTGTTCTCCACAGTCCCAGTCAGAGACACAATACTAAAAATGTTAGATGAGTAACAGAGGGTAATTTGCCCCTCCTATTCTAATTGTGAGGCATCTGATGGAAATAGGAAGCTGGAATTTAGCTAATGTCAAATTCAGCAAAAGCCTGAGCAAATCCTTTTGATGGCCTACACTGGTCATTTCAACTCATCTGAGGCTAATTTTGATTTACTTTGGATGAACATTGCCATATTACCATCAGGTCATTGTCTCCTGTCCTAATCAACATTCTAAGCTTCAGGGGAGAAAGTATCTTCTACGTGATAGAGAACTCTACCTACTATAAATACGTCTCTCCTCGTTCATGGCAGTGCCCACTGACATTTGAAAAGAGACAGTTGTTGACACAGGTCACTTCTCTCAAAGTCAGTAAGCTTCTTGGGTCTGTTCCATCCCTCATTACAGAGACTGTAGGCCTTGTGAATATGGCTCAATGCCATTCAATTTGCTTAATGCCTCATGGGAAATATCTGTTGGTACCATAGCCAACCTGAAAAGCATCACTGCTGCTGTGTATTTGAAACAGCAACACTTTTAATTTAAACTGACACAACACTATCACTTCTCCCTCTTCCCAACTACACAAGGTCACCCCATTCCTGTAAACCTTTTGGCCAAATATTCTCTATGTTATTTGCTAAATATCTGACATGCTTATTCAGGGTCCAGTGATAGGCACATGGATTGTAATGATTGATGTAGGAGTGGGGAGGACTTGGATCATATCCTCATCTGCCCTCCTTCATAGCACTGAAACAGTTGTATACCTTGGTGCAATCATCAATCAAAACTGTTGTTGTATTCCTTTCCTTCTAAGAAACAAAGCACACACACAACAAGTACAGAAGATTGGTCTGTTAAGAAAAATGTATATAACTCATTCTAAACAAAGTAGGAGTCATCCTAGTTTGGGTGAACTTTGCACATGCCTCACAATCTGCGCAACTCCAAATATGACAGGACTTTGTGCAACAAAGGGCTTTCTTTCCTACAAAAAATGTGTCATGTACAAAAAACAACAACCGGGAAACTTTGCAAAACGTAATTTTGGGGAGTGCAAAACTCTCCTGAAAGGCCATCCTTTTTAAAATATCCATCTTGATGTTGTACTAAATAACCCAATGAATGTTATTAATTTATTCAAGATGTCAAGAGAAGATTCAGGTGTGTGTGTGTGTGTGTGTGTGTGTGTGTGTGTGTGTGTGTGTGTGTGTGTGTGTGTGTGTGTGTGTGTGTGTGTGTGTGTGTGTGTGTGTGTGTGTGTGTTCTCATCTGCAAACAAAGACCTTGTTGCCATGGTCCTTACTGAGAAAGCTCAAGAGAGAGAGAGAGAGAGAGAGAGAGAGAGAGAGAGAGAGAGAGAGAGAGAGAGAGAGAGAGAGAACACAATAAATCAAGAGTTCAGCTTCAGCAATGCCCTCTTCAAAAAAACCCTATCTTTAATTGTCTGCGCTCAGAGAAGAGATAAGGCAAGATTACCAAGACAAGATTAGGGAAGTGAGTGCCGAAAATGCTGGGCCTGGTGAGCCAAGATAAAAGGTGAATGGAAAGAGATAATGATTATGTTCAATATATACCTAAGGATGGAGAGAGCAAGAAGGACAGGAAGTGGGTCACAAAGATGTGACCATTGCCATTTGCCTTTATGACAGGGAGAAAACCTTCCCCTTCCCTTCCATTTCTCCTCCTCCTGGTATTGTATTGTTTGCCAAGGAAGGATGAATGCATTCAGGATTTACATTCTTTGTAAAAAGCTAGCTATTTAAATGGCAGTAGCGGTCTCTGTCCCACAACCTCCATGAACACAAGAGTTACTGGAAAAGACGATAATGCCAGGAAAAGTGGAAGGCAGTAGGAAAAGTAGAAGACTGAACATGAGATAGATTGGCTCCATGTAGAAGCCACAGACATTAGCGTGCAAGACCCAAGCAGGGCTGCTAATGATGTGACTTTCTGGAGGACATTAATATATAGAATAACCATAAGTCAGAAATAATGGAGTGCTGTGTAACAACCATGGTGAAACTGGGTGTACACACAAATCGTAAGTACGAGGAATTATAACTTTAATTCTTTTTAAATAGTAACCGTTCAAGCTCCTGAAGAGAGGAACATCCTGCTGATTTCCCACGTCCAAGAGAAGTGGTCTGGCAAACCTTATTAAGCTCCCAAAGGTATAAAAATGTATTTGGCCTTCTACTCTGTAGACTTCTATTTTGAAAATTACTCGAGCTGTACTTTGGAAGCCTCTAATGACACATAATAATATATTATTGTGGCTTTGGCTGCAGAAAATGCATATGACTCATTTTTATTAATATTCAGCAAGGCATTAAAAAGACCTTATATACAATCCTGATAACAAACCATTTCTTGGACGCACCTTTGTGGCATTCAGAAATTCAATTAAAAAGAAGCAGGCCTCCTTACTCATAAGCTTTTGACTTGCTGGTTTCCATTTTTAATAATGAACTCAGAGTGAAGGTGACCGAGGAACTTTACATTTAATTGACGACTGCACCACTGATTTGTTACGGTTTGATATGAGTTTAACTCTGAACTGTCATCCCCAAAAAACATATGAATCCTAGTATTTTCTGATACTATAAATTATTTTTCAAGACATCCCACTTTATTCGAAAAGTTCACTTTCTGGGGGGAAAAAATCATTCACCCTGAAAAGTTTGAAGGAGTCAAAACAATAAAATAAAGTTCAAACTATTTTTTTGTTTTTCATATTCTGTAACTTAGATTTATAAGTTACCATGCATCGATACAGATGGCAAGTAATTTGACATGATTTGTTGTTGTTGTTATAAATATGCATCTTGATTCTCAGCATTGGTGGGAATAAACCAGGGAGATAAACCCAATGTCCAAGCCTAAAAATTAGGAGTCATGTGCAAAAACCTTACAGGTGACATGTTTGCAAAATTACTCATTTTTGCATAATTGGCAGCTACTGCCAGTGGTTTCAAACTGGCTGTCAAAGATTTTGGAACAACTCCGGGTTCTGAAATAAGTGTGGGAAGGAGAAAGACCAGACCTTGCTTCCATTTAAAAATAAATAAATTATTACCTCAATGTTTGGTGCTATACAGTTTTGTACTTTCTACAGTGGTACCTTGATTTACGAACTTAATCCGTCCCAGAAGGTGTTCGTAAGTTGAAAAGTTCATAAATCAGCATTTCCCATAGTAATGCATTGAAAACTGATTAATCCATTCCGGCTGTTTTTTGTTCATATGTAGAGGTGCCGTTTGTAAGTCAACGTGTTCAGCTTCCTCTCTTGCCATGCACAAAGGGTCCAGGACTCGCTGCAGTACAGGCTCCATAGACCTGGATCTTGGTATATGCTGTCAACTTCTTATTGAGCCATACTCTCTTTGTGAATCTAGAGAACATGGTATCTGCTTTGCCAATGAATTTGTCCAGATCGACATCTAGGGAGAGAGGGTCAGAGAACATTGAGCCAAGGTACGCAAAGTCATGAAGCACTGCAGCTGACTCTGTAAAGCAAAATGTGTCCGGAGTAAAGACCCAGTTATCTTTATTGTCCAAGGAAGAAGAAGAAGAAGAGGAAGAAGAAGAAGAAGAAGAAAAAGGAGGAGGAGGAGCAGGAGGAGGAGGAGGAGAAGGAGAAGGAGGAGGAGGAGGAGGAGGAGGAAGAGGAGGAGGAGGAGGAGGAGGAGGAGGAGGAGGAGGAGGAGGAGGAGGAGGAGGAGGAGGAGGAGAAGAAGAAGAAGAAGAAGAAGAAGAAGAAGAAGAAGAAGAAGAAGAAGAAGAAGAAGAAGAAGAAGAAGAAGAAGAAGAAGAAGAAGAAGAAGAAGAAGAATCACATCCCCTTTCCAAGGTTTCCCCACCCACTGGGCTGAATCAAATACTCCATCGGGTTTGCACTTATATATGAAGACAAGGAACAAAAAAAAGAGAAGTGAAGTATCATGATGTGAAGTGAGGTGAAGTGAAGTAAAATAAATCCTCACCATGTGAGAGGCTGACGTTTACTGTGGCACCCTTGACAAAAGACGAGCATGAGAATAGGAAGGAATCACCCCAGAATTACTGCCGTTCAACTAACGATGATGGGTTCTGCTTTGTGCATTCGTTTTCTACTCTCAGGTCCTTTCCATCTTGACTTCTTTAACCCCTCAACGTGAAGAACATTCTTACGGAACTGAAACAGAACGGCTTCCAAGGAGGTGGCCATATTAGTCTCCTGCATCAAAACCAACAATGGCCCTATGGCACCTTTAAGATGCGCCCATTTTGTTGGGTGTCATGTTTTGTGGATCGTAGCCCGCTGCTTCAGATGCTGTTGCATATCAGCCCAAAGGGTGCCACAAGACTCTTGTTATCACAACAAAATTGCTTCCCTATCCCATTGCTGAAATATGAGCTACTTTCCTCTTTAGAGCCCATATCCAGAGATAACTGCCCACTCGGTTAACACCTCTAAAGAGATTTTTCAGGGTGGGAAAAGGCAGTATTTTCTGTATCACACAGAAACCCACTCTGCTTCTACTCACTGCCATTCACTCCAACCCACTCCTCCAGCTCAGCTTTGGTGAGAGGCACTGCTCAGCGATGCAAAGTGTGAAAGAGACATGCATGTCAGGTGGCAAAGACGTTCCCATTGAAGTGAGCTTTGGCCTGGTTATTGTTGCCATGGAGACGGACTTCCTCATAGGCATAGCCAAGACGGTGACATCTGCCTTGCTTTGTTTATGGCTCCCAAGGAAGAGCATCCCTTTGTGACTCTTCAGATAACCGAATAAAGCTCTAATGACCAAGCAGAGAGAAACACAGCTGTGAAATAATATTGCGTTTATTTCAGGTTGCCTTCAAAAAATTGATCCTCTTGCACTGTATGGATGGAATAGCATCTATTAGTCACTTTGAAAGTCAGGGATCCAACTGGGTGGAATCTAGCCACCAGCAATTAAGTATTCTTTTTTTCCAGTGACCAGTTAACAGAGATAGAAAAGAAACATGTCAGTTTTTGGTTTCGGAGTGGAAATGCCATTGTATATCTCCCATGAGTGCTAGTGGAATGGAAGACATCTTGTTTCGGAAATCTGTATGTTTACAAGGGCTTGCATTGTATTTTGGGCACCGAACCCAACCAACCAATCAAAATGCAAAGCCACTGAACAGTGTGCGTGACTAAAAATGCATGCATTTGAACAATGTGCAGTCCCATTCTGTAGTCAATGTGAAAAGGTATACAAAAATGCACTTATTAATAAAGCTACGGACAAAAATGCACTGAGGGAAAAGTGTATACCATAATATGAGCACAAAAATTGCATGTGGGAGCAGGGCAAAATCCTCTTTCTTTGTAAACCAGTATAGACATATAATAGAATGCCAGTGGTGATGGTAAATGGAGAAGATTGACAGATTTCCCCATCTCTGTCAGGCAATAACTTTGGGCTTAAAGGCTTGTGCCCTTTCCCTTACATGCAACAATGGAGGGGGGATTATCATCATAGTTGATGATAAATGAGACATAAGGTAACCTACGAGCCTTTCTGGCCCCTAAGATCTTCAAAGGGGACCTTTCTCTCAATCCCATTGCCATCACAGGCACATCTGGTAGGAACATGACAGAGGGCCTTCTCTGTGGTGACTCCCATGTTGTGGAATGCCTTCCCTGTGGAGATTTAGTTGCCCTCCTTGCTTTTATCTTTTCTGCAACAGTTAAAAACCTGCCTGCTATTCAGGCTTTTAATAACTCCATTCCTCTTGGGTACTGGAGATCTATTCTTTTTGAGTGTGTTTTTAAAGTTTCAAAATGTTTAGATCATCCTTTTAGTTATTATTACATGTTTCATTTTTTAAAATTCTATAATTTATTGGGGTTTTAGTTTAAGTTGTTTTAATCTTTATGTGCTGCCTAGGGGAAAGATGGCCTTGAATTGAAACAAATGAATAAATAGCTGATGCTTCCATTAGACAGTGTCCAGCTAGTTTAGAAGAGAACAACATTACAAAGTACAGTCTATTCCCGCAATGTCATTGCACTTTCCTTTGTACTGTACCATAAATTCCTTTAGATACAGCATCTGAGGTTAAGGTGTACATAATGTCTTCCACCTGCCCATTAAGACTAACTATTGGGGTAGGACAATAACTGAAGAAGACCAAATTATGAGATTGGAGAAAAAGCCCAAACTATTAGCTTTGTTGTTCTTTAGGAATGTCCATCAGACGCTGCACCTGTCCAGACTGGCTGTTTTGGTATTTGCTAGATCAGGCTGCAAAGGGTTAGTTTAGCTCATAGTTATGTGCCGTGTGGCATGTTCCTCCCACCCAAATGGCATTCTGACCTTTGTGTCAATTAAATGCTTCCTCTGATCATCTGTGGAGGGTCAGGGGAAGTGAGAGGCCCATCCCTCCTATGATTCCCCCCACATACAACATGTTTGTAAAGTAAATGAGGCTGACGATGAATGGCCTCAAACCACCTAGTGAATATTCACTGAGAAGAGATTTGAACCAGTTTCCCCAGTCCAATGGGGACGTGGTGGCGCTGTGGGCTAAACCACAGAAGCCTGTGCTGCAGGGTCAGAAGACTAGCAGTCGTAAGAGCGAATCCACGCGATGGAGTGAGCTCCCGTTGCTTTATCCCAGCTCCTGCCAACCTAGCAGTTCGAAAGCATGCAAATGCGAGTAGGTAAATAGGGACCACCTTGGTAGGAAGGTAACAGCGTTCCGTGTCTAAGTCGCACTGGCCATGTGACCATGGAAGATTGTCTTCGGACAAACGCTGGCTCTATGGCTTGGAAACGGGGATGAGCACCGCCCCCTAGAGTTGAACATGACTGGACAAAAATTGTCAAGGGGAACCTTTACCTTTACCTTACCCCCAGTCCTAGTGAGCATTCTAATCCTGGGCGCACATACTCTTGTGCAACATATTCATTTTCGTTCCACTTAATTTCACTGGAATCAGTGATTGCTGTGTTGCAAATAAAGAGGTTTACACAAAAGATTTGCTATGCGTAAGCCAATGAAGCAAATGGCTTTGGGCCTCCATCTCATGGACGAGACACACTTTCAGATGCCATACCAGATCAGGGAAGAACTTCTCAGAGGAATTGGTGCTCAGTTCTTAGCATAGCCAAGAGTTACGAGCCGAACAAATTCATGTACCGACTGAAGTAATTACAACGTTCAGCTCTGTCACTAATTTGATTTCTCCATTTGAGCAATCTGGATTACTAGCTTCACCTACCATGGGAGCTGGCTGGTGAGGTTGGGACGTAGAACAATGATTGAAGCAGTCATGGGTAGAGATTACATTTGGCTTTATTGAATTATGTAGCATATTGATTTTTATAGCTTGGCAACAGTAACTGCGTTAAGGAAGCATGGCGCACTGATAATACAAAATAAATACACGAAAGCAAATTGCTCTTTAAGTTAATTATTAAATTCATTTAAAAGCAGTGCTGGGATTGATATGCTTGACAGCAGCTTTATAGTGTTGGCTTTTGTGGAATTCTTCTCGCTGCCCCTTGTATGGAATCCTAAAAGGTAGGCCTAGATGTAAACATAAGCCATGATCCTTTTGAGGTCTTCTTGTTCTGGGTGCGGTAGACATTTACCAACAGGAAGAGACAGAGTAAAGTTACTAGCTCTACCCATCTAGCCCTGGGTCAACCCTATGGAATAGGAAGAGTAAAGCTCTTATCTCAGGCGGCAGATATAGTCGTGTACCCCCATCAATCTGGTGATGGCTTGTTCTGCACCCTATAAGCTGTTCCATCACTACTGTTCATGTGCAATTTAACTGTCAAAATGCTTAGCCTGTGTATGTAAAACAGGGCTGGGCGCCATTTGTCTGTTGCCTCAGGTAGCAAAATCATTATCCTCACCATCCTCATCCTCATGATCTTAGAACTGCAGAGCTGGAAGGGACCCTATAGATAACCGAGTCCAGTTATCTATAGTGGGGAATTGAACACTCAGCCTCTGGCTTTGTAGCAAGATACTTAAACCACTGAGCTATCCAAATGTCTTGAGTCATCCTTGCCTCCTTCATCACTTTTCCTGTTGCCTTCCACATGTTAAGGAATAGTATTTGTGGCGAGGGGCCTTTCGATCCATGGAAAGTCCCCCGCACCATTTTAGAACCCTGGAAATTCAGGGACCAGGAGGAACTCTCGAAAGTAGAAAAGAAGATCCAAGCAGCCAAAACTGTCTTCAACATTTGGATGGAGGTGGTAGATAGAGCATGTTTATCTTTGCTCTGCTCTACAGTGTGTTCCTTGTGCCACAACAAGAGTGGTGTGCCCTGCCTAAGCCCAGGGATATAAGTCCTTGATTGTGTTGCCCTTGTACATGAGGATGAGGAATTATAACATTCTTCACTCCCACTGGTAAGGATGAAGATGAATGTCTTGTCGCTCTTGTATTGATAAGAATGATCCTTTTTGTGCGAATATATGTCATTTGGAGCAAACTGCCTCTTTGTTTAACAGTTTCCATCAATGTTTGACCCTTTCTTCATAACCTGTACTTGAGTTGTGTGTGAGAGAGAAAGGTCACTACAAATACTTTGTACAAATTGCCAAGACCTTGTTAGGGGGAAAGACGGTTTTGTCTCAGTCTTGGCTGGAGTTGGAAAAACTCTTGGGATTTTAACATTCATTGCTGAGGTGTGATATCAAGACAGACGGCATTTATAGGAATGAAAAACTTCGCATCGTTGCAATCCTTGGCTTCCTCCAGCTTGTCTCCCAAGCACTTCATTGCTGAGGTAAGGCAACAAAATAGATTCAAGGCTTTGAGAATTGAGTGGTTCTACTAAGCTGAAATGGAAGTGTGGCTTTTGAAGATGAGGCTGACATTTGCCCACCTCCAGTCTTCAGAGACCTCACCTTTTCTCAGAAATGATGGACAGAGGCTCCGAGATTACATCTGCAATTTCCTTTTTTTCCCCTTTGAGTTTAGCTTATCTGACCCTGAAGAGCTGGGATTCATTTAACATAGCTAGGTTTGCGCACATTATCACTCTTTTGCCTGTCTTGGACAACACTCTCCTCAGTGCTTCCTTTATTAGATTTGCTGGAGGTTGAGCACTGCTTTCCTTTTGAGGTAAAGACAAAGGCACAGTACGTGTTCAGCAGTTCTGCCTTCTCTCTCTCATCCATTCGTATATTTTTGTCTTCTCCATGCAGTGGACCTCTGCTTTCCTTGTTCTTCCTCTTCCTTCAAGCATAGCTGAAACCCTCCTTTTTTTGTTGTTTCTAATCTCTGTGGCAAGCCTGAGCTCATTCTGAGTTTTAGCCCCTCCTTCTGTTTCCCCGTACATGCCTCCTTTTGTGATGTAGTTCACAAAACTGAACACTCCTTATGATGTCTCTCACTTTTCTTTCCTATGGGAGGGAAATCACTTAAGAAAAGGACTTGCTTCCGCGCTTTTCCCCGCAGCACCAGCAGAGCAGTGAAAAAGTGATTGCAAAGGGGGATGTGTGTGAGTAACAATATTAACGAAACTGTGGATGATGGAAAAGGATTTGGGGAGGGGGAATCTTTTTCATAAAACAAAGGAAAACCTTTGCAGTGGAAGTCGATCTTGACAAATATTCCCCACAAGGTTAAGCAGCAACACGTAGATGTCCAGAAACACAGTTCGTCAGGAACACAGATGATGAAACATTTGATAATTAAACACATACCACCTGAGACCACATCATCATGTCATGAGAGCATGCAACAGAGGTGGGAACTCTTGCAAAATAACTGCTCCTAGCTGCTACATGCAGAGGGAAGTTGTTACAGAATCCATAAGACTTAGCACTGCTCTAAACAGTCATCCTTCCACCTGTTAGGTATCTAAGATTTGTTGAGCTAAAAAGAGAGGGTGACCTTATTAGCTGGGGATTCTGGGAGCTACAGACACAAAAGTAAAGTTTTTAAACTCTGAACGTGACATATTAGAATATTCACACTGTTATCACTTAGATCCATCTCCTTTGGAGACTGTTTGAATGAAGCAATAGTCCGGATCTGTTCACTACTGGGGCAGTGTTGCAACTGCCAGATAATGAAGGATGAGTAACAGCAGCCTCTACTTCTCTACGGTCCCATTCTGGATAATCTTAGAATCAAAACTTTTACATGTGTCCCTGTGCTAATCCTATTGTTTACTTCCACATAGCTGCAGAAGGCAGATGGGCTTTCTAGCCGGTGGCTGTCCAGGATAGAGGTTGGAAGGGATAATTTGATCAACGCAAAGGCTGCAATTCTATTATGCAGTTACACAAATGGCAGAAAACCTTTGGAAGGGAATCGTTGTAAGTTAAGAAATCTATGTAATCATACAGAGTCATGCAATCTGGTTTGAAACATATAATACCTGTGACACTTTCTTACCTTACAGCAAATCACACCTAAAAGTTATGCCATTCATGTAACACTGCAACAGGATTCAACCCTATGTTACCTATTTAGATCTTATGCTTTGAACTCTAATCTGGCTTGGATACTGAAATATTCCCATGAAATACGTAGGAAATGGATTGCGGTAACTAGGGAGAAAAGAAGATACAAATGTGGGTACGCAAGGACTTTGCTCAGACATTCTCTGAGCTGTCCAAGAACTAAATGTAGATGGGCACCGTCGTGAACTTTGCTGTTCTTTCTTCTTGAGATTCTTCATCTCTAAGCCTGATTGACACCGGGCAGCCCTGGAAGGATGCCTTCAGATATAAGAGTATCCTCTCTAGAGAAGAACATATGGCTTCCTCAAAACCAAATTATATGGAAAGAAGTTGATATAGAGCCGCACTAGGTTAACAGCGAGGGACGTGGTGGCGCTGCAGGCTAAACCGCAGAAGCCTGTGCTGCAGGGTCAGAAGACCAAGCAGTTGTAAGATCGAATCCACGCAATGAAGTGAGTGCCTGTCACTTCTCCCAGCTCCCGCCAACCTAGTGGTTCGAAAGCATGCCAATACAAGTAGATAAATAGGGACCACCTCGGTGGGAAGGTAACAGCATTCCGTGTCTAGTCACACTGGCCATGTGACCACGGAAGATTGTCTTCGGACAAAACACTGGCTCTATGGCTTGGAAACAGGGATGAACACCGTCCCCTAGAGTCGAACACGACTGGACAAAAATAGTCAAGGGGAACCTTTACCTTTACCTAGGTTAACAGCAGCAACAACAACATAGCAGCTGCAATCATATTGGTTTTCATGTAAGTTTTGTGTAACTTGTCGTGACTAATTGTGGCTAACTGACAAAGGGCCAAGGAGCATATGTGCAATCAGGTGCATTACCAAGCATATAACCAGGATATGCTGTGGCTACTCATCTGTTAGCCGCAACTAGTCAAGCAAACCTTACACTGCGCTGTTAAACTGCAATACTGCAGTCAAGCCTCTGCTCACAATTTGAGTTTGATTTGGTAGCCAACTCAAGGTCAACTCAGTCTGCCTGCCTGCCTGCCTGCCTGCCTTGGGAAACAGAGTACCCAGCTTTCTTTGGGGGCAAAATGTCCCTTGTCTAATTATGTTATAAACAGCCCAGAGAGTGATTTACCACTATGCAGCAATATATAAGTCAAATAAATACAATACAATACAATACAATACAATACCCATTGGATTTTGGCCAGTACTACAGAAGAGTACAATGTCAACTCTGTACAATGGATGTTAGAATCCAGTTGGTAAAGAAGTTCCAGTCTTTGAAGTTCATGCATATATATATATATATATATTCACTGGTGGGTTCCTTGTGGGCGGGGGGGAGTAGGGAGAGACTTGGCAGGAGGGCACGTTGTGAAAATATTTAAAGGCATGTGAACTTTTCTATTGCTTAGAACACTCCAGTGCAGCCGAAGGTCATAATCACAGTCAGATTTAGAACTTGTTCATCCCGCTGAGTAAATAATCATTTAAAGCTCTTTATTCCCAGCAGAACACAATGCAAGCACTTTGTAAGGCCCGCCTCTGTTGTCTAAAAGCATTTCCAATCCGACAGAACAGTGGGTGGGGTGGGGTAAAGAAATATAATAACAATAATACAGAGAGAGTGAATCCTAGCACAAACTCAGCCTCTGTTTATTAGGTCTGCCGTCTTAGAAACAGAAGGGGGGAAATAAATGGGAATGAAGCTGCCTGGGTGTTAAAAACGACAACAAAGGGAGACTTCCGTTTTCACCCAGATGTGTAATCAGCCAGTGTCATGGACAACATTTCTTACTATCTCTATTTTCATATGATTATTTGAAGTATTGTTTTCTATGTTTTTAATTGTATTTATTGTATTGTCATTTCATCCTCCCTGCACTCCTGCACTTTATGATTTTTGATTTCTCAGCCCCCCCCCCCATCCCCATGTATGGATGTTGTTATCTGCTATTTTGTTACTTGGGTGTTTTATGTTGTTTGTTGTAAACTGCCCAGAGGGGCCTTGGCTGGCAGATGGGTGGTAAATAAATAAATAAATAAATAAATAAATAAATAAATAAATAAATAAATAAATAAATAAATAAATAAATAAATAAATAAAATGGGATTGATTAATTGCAATCATCGGGCTTGCTCTTTGAATGTATGGCCAAACAATACAGCGTGTGAAATTTGCATATTATAAAGTGTACAGTGCCAGCCACTGACTTTAGGGAAAGACAATCACAAGACAATGTAGGATTATTTATTTATTTATTTATTTATTTATTTATTTATTTATTTATTTATTTAAATTCTTTTCACCTTGCCTTTCTCCTTAAAAAGAACCCAAGGCAGTTCACAACATTGAAAGACCATATTAAAGCTAAAAACAGTAAGTATGCAAATACAAAAGAAGAAGAAGAAGAAATTCCACACTAAAAAAATGGTAAACAAAAGCAACATTCAAAACCACATTCAGAGTAGTAAGGCACAATGATCCATTCAACCCTGTTCTGACAGCCAGTTACTGAGTGAAGGCTTGCCTGAAGAGAAAGGTCTTTGCCTGCTGGTGGAAGGACAGCAAAGATGGGCCCTGCCTGGCCTCCAATGGGAGGGAGTTTCAAATTCTGGGAGCAGCCACAGAGAAAGCCCTCTCCTGCGTCCCCACCAAATGCTCTAGTGAAGGTGGTGGGACCAAAAGAAAAGCCTCCCCTGATGACCTTAACACCCAAGCAGGCTCACAAAGGATGATGTGGTCCTTAAGATCACTTGGAACCAAGATGTGTAGGCTTTATAGTTTAGAACCTGCACCCAGGAAAAGACTGACAGCCAGTGGAGTACCGTGACTGATACTTTTAACCTGTTCATTCAACTGGATTTTACCCCTTCCAATTGTCATTTGCTCCACTTTTGCAATTAGGGCAAATAATAGCACAACTGGAGGAGGAATTTAGTGTCTGGACTACAATTCCCAGGATTTCTCAGCCTGTATTGTGCAAGACTAAATATAAATCTGCAGGATGTGACATGGATGACATAGTATAGATTCTTTGTTGCTACTACCTGCTGTCAAATTGCTTCTGGCTTACAGCGACTCAGTTTTGAACCCAAGTCTGCTGTGTTCTTATCGAACACTCTATCCACTACATCACGCTGCCTTTCACACCACACTGCTTGTCTAGATTCTTCATCATTGTGGTAATACCTATGGAGGAAACTACTGTGGTCAGTAACGTAGCTTTGCATTCTTCACTAGCTTCAACTTCCAAATCACCAATAAGGACAGCCCCACAAACAGCACATCACAATAATGCAATTTCATAGTGACCAAGTAGCCAGAGTAAGTCCAGTTTAGCATATCTGCCTAAACAGACACCCAAACACTGCAGCCATTTGAGCCTCCAAAGGGAGCAATGCATCTTTTGCTTTTAGAAAGGTGCTTCCCAACTTTGGGTCCCCAGATGTTCTTGGACTACAGCTCTCAGAAACCCCAGCCAGCACAGCTATTGCTGAAGACTTCTGGGAGTTCTAGTCCAAGAACATCTGGGGGCCCAGGATTTGGAACCATTGATCTAGGACAGTTGCAAACACAGAGAGCTATGGAGCTGATTGTTCTGAACAAAGAGCCGATCTAATGTTTCAACCCTTGCAAGAAAGCCGGCGCCTCTTTCGGCAGTTCGGACTATTAGCACTAATGTATTGGTTGCACCATTTTACTTAATTTGAAAATAAAAATTAAAAACTTTCTCATTCTCATCTATTGTCGAGAGCAACACATAACACTTTGTGTTTCCCGGAAGGTGAGTGAAACTAATCTTGTAGTTCCTCACCTTTGCATACAAGGATAAGGGAAACAAGAATTTGCATCCATAGCTTCAAGTTGCTATTTTAATATACAGTACCATGTTTTTCCATCTATAAGATGCCCCATATATAAGATCCCCCCACTTTTCTAACCCTAAATTAAGAAAACTTAGCTTTGAGTATTCAGCCTCTGGGCTCAGAACGCTGGGACATTAGGAGTCCCTGTTGAATCTGAGCAGAGCCTACAGGCTCCACCTCCAATGTGTTCCAGATGGTTTGTATAGCATCAGCTGACATCAGTTCCATAAGGCTCATGACTGTAGGAAGCTAAGCTTTGTGACTGAAGGAAACCTGTTTGCAGAGGCAAGGTAGTGCCGTTTTGTTCTCTCCTAAGTTTGCTTCCGTATATAAGACTACCCTCAATTTTTAGTGTAATGATTTTAGGAAAAAGTAGTATCTTATATACATAAAAATACAGTATCTCAAAGTCCCATACCCCCTGAAGTAACATTGCTATGAAAGGCAAGGACAACATTCTGGGAAAAGTCAGAACAAAAGCTTTCCTGGCCCTGTCAGAATCCCTTTTACCCCTTCTGGTTTTCAGGCATAATTCAATGGAGTGGTAAGAGGTTTGGTGGGTCTGATCCAAGATCAGAATCAGTCTGGGGGTGGAGAGGTGCTGTTTAAGTCTTTCTTCTTGGCTGCATCTTCTTTCCTAATATTCACAGAACCAGAATCAATGGAAAGCAGCCGCAGAATCCCACCTTGTTAGTGCACTACAGATCTTATTATACATTTCTGTTCAGTGGTCAATACTTTTCTTGTCTTACAGCCGAAAACATATCTCCTGAGAAATATGCCTCATGTAGAGATGAACTGAGGGATGGTTGTTTCATAATGAGAGAGACAGGACTCTAAATCCTTCAGGGCAAGGGGGAGCTTACCCAACCATATTGGTTTGCTTGCTTATCTGCATTCTCTGTTGATCTGTTTTCCTTCCCCCCCCTTTTTTTTTTTTCTCACTTAGTGAGTTAGGGCCAATTCACAGACTCATTTCATGGTGTCAACATGAACAAACATTGCATTTGTCAAAGGATTTTCACATAGGAAAATTATTTCTCGGGAATGATCTAATGTCTGTCCGGATCGTGCTTCACTGCATCCTCAAGAAACATGCTTTTCAAACATTTTCGAGGTTATGTTGAGTCAGGTATAGGGAGATTCTTTCTTGTTTCTTTTTTGTGGATTTTGAGACAAAATGCAGAAAGAGACAAACCCGCACAGTGAACGGAGGTGGGTGCACACACATGTATGCGCATGCACGCACTCGCATGCATGCGCGCACACACACACATACACAGACTCACACACCAAAATCAATTCTGGAACAGAAGTGGTTGGATCTACAATTTTATTGGAGCTGCAGATGTCATTACTGTTGCAGAGTTTTGAATTCCTGGTTAAACTTCAATTAGCTGTGCAGCAGAAGTGCCAAGATTCACAGAGCATATTAAAAGCAAAAGCAAAAGCAAAGCGTGCTGCTTATATAGCGCTTCAAGCACTCTCTGGGTGGTTTACAAGTTAATTATGCAGGCTACACATTGCGCCCCCCAGCGAGCTGGGCACTCATTTTACTGACCTCGGAAGGATAGAAGGCTGAGTCAACCTTGAGCCACTACCTGGGATTGAACCCCAGGTCGTGAGCACAGTTTTGGCTGCATTACAGCGGTTTAACCACTGCGCCATGAGCCTGTATTAGCTTCAAGTGTCCGCAGAATAGATCACTCCTTTTGTCTTATCAACTGGCACTTGCAGTCTCAATAACTCACTGAGACATTAGTAAGAGAAAGAACAAAACATTATCATTTACTCACATTTGTACAGATCAAAAACCATATTGAACAAACATTACTGCTTACAGTAACAGACTCACTGACTATTCCTAACAGACTCTAGATTACAGACTAGCTGCTATCAGACTAAAAGAAAAGAGGGAAAGACAGAGTAGAGAGGCAAGGCTCTCTTTGAAAATCAGAAGCACGAAAAGAACAATTGGTTACTGCTGGATTGATTGTCATGGCAGCCCAGAAAGATCCCTCCATGCCAAACCTACTAAAGACAGCATGTGGAGTTGCAATAATTCCAACAATTACATCTCCCCCATGTTTGCTGTCTTGAAAAACCAAGAGATTTGGCCAGAATCGCATTGACAAATTATTCTTATATAAGGAAAATCACATAAGTCACAACAAACGATGCTCATTAACAGATGGCCAGTTGCATTCCTTGACATGCACCCAATGACACAACCAAGGATGTGTCTAAGACCACATTCAGATTGTTAATGTGTGGAAATTTGACCCCACAGTTTATGTTTCTCATACAGTTTCTTGTTTAAATCATCAGTAGGAGTCTGGATAATATCTTTTCCCCCCCTTTTTACACCCTTCTTTTTATAGCAAAATTGGGAAATGTCCTTCAGCCCAAGAGCCAAAGTTGGTTCAGATCAGTTTTTGAGGGTCAGCTGAACTGCCCCATGCTGCGGGGGGATAGACCAAAGTTCTTACTGCCAACAATTAAGCCTTAAGAGAGGACTTTAAACCTTTGAACAATAATGGAGGAAACTGCACCAGGCTGGGCAAAACCGCCCAAGGGCATTATTACAGGAAAAATAATAAGACAGTATTGGAAACACCAGGAGCTGGGATTCCAGGAGGACCAGTTTTGCCCCAAGAACCTGAAGTTTTCCCCACCTCTGTTTTAGATAAAAGTAAAGGTTCCCCTTGACATTTAGTCCAGTTGTGTCTGACTCTAGGGGGCAGTGCTCATCCCCATCTCCAAGCCCTAGAGCCAGCGTTTGTCTGAAGACAGTTTCTGTGGTCACATGGCCAGCGTGACTAGACACAGAACGCCGTGACCTTCCCACCAAGGTGGTCCCTATTTATCTACTCAGATTTTTACATGCTTCAAACGGCTAGGTTAGCAGGAGCTGGGACAAGCGTTGGGAGCTCAGTCCGTCATGTGGATTCGATCTGACAACAACTGACCTTGTAGCACAGAGGCTTCTGTGGTTTAACCCGCAGCGCCACCACGTCCCATTGCTTTACCTCTGTTTTAAAGTCAGCAGCAGCAGCTGATTTCCACACATTGCTGGAACAGGTAATCCATTCCAGAATCAGTGCTAATTCCATGTTATTGGGGCGGGGGGGGGATCTTGGGCAAGGCACCCTCTGATCCTTAGCAGTTGGTCCTATTCCTCTCTTCTGTATCTACTATGCATCTACTTTGCCCTTTTTCTCTGGACCCTGTTTGAATAACTGTCCAGAAGAAATACATAAGGCAAATGAAGGGGGATTCTCTGTTGGTCCACATTGGTGGTTTTATGTATCCTCTGAGAGGGAGCATATAATGATAGTACGGAATAAGAGAAGAAAGGGACAGATTGTCTGAGACTCGGTTTCCCTTTGTTTTTCCTATGCCCTCCTGCATTTTCTTTCTTTTCTTGTTTCATACTGGGTTCTGAGATTCTGTTCCATAATTGCATTTTATTTATTTTCAATAATATGCATGCATTTGTGTGTTCATTTAGTCATTTTACTTAATTTACACATGTCTGCATTGATAAGCATATGCTTCTTCATTAAGGTCCATTATCCAAAATGTCCTGTAAGCTTTGCAAGTGCATAGACTCTTGATAGGAAGTATACATCTTCTTGCAATGAATCCTAGGACCTGATAAAAACCTGTCTGCATCACAACTGTTGAATCCAACAATCCCACTCCATCCTAATCCTTGGCATATGCCAAACAGCCCCTGCTTGTAACACCAGTCATGATGAATACTACCATGGTGAATATTGCAATGTCTGCACATAAATAAATACATATATGAATGAACGAATGAACGAACGAACAAATGAATGAGTGAACTTCCTTTGTGCATGATGATGGGATAGAATCTGGGGACTCTGAATGCAGGGGCATAAGCAGATAGGGAATGAAGGGACAAATATAAAAGGGTTATATCCATTGCTTCTAAGTTGTTGGGGTCTCTGGACCCCAAGAATATGAAGCAACGAATAGCTGATGGATCAGGGATATTTAACAAATATCCTGATTCGATTTTATATTCGTCCCCATGTCTATTCTTGGTTCATCAGTTTTCACGAACCACGAACTGTGCTGATTTTTTTTTTAAAAAAATGAACTGATTCATGGTTGATTTACTACAGACCCATCTCTAAATGAAGGGGTGTTCTATATAATTAGCCCCATAGAAAGCCGTAAAGCCTTTATGGTTTTCCTGCTCCACACCCTGTTTCATACGTCCCAGCAGCGATCTTACTTTTTCCAGGCCTCCTCTTGCCCTCCACTGTACTGCCCAACTGGGTAGGATGGTAGGCTGTTTGGAGCCTACCTCCTGCCCCATTGCTTCCTGGGAGGCTTATTGTGGGAAGTGCAATTTTTGAGGGTTCCCTATATATAGCCCAATGAGTAGGAAAACTACATAATACCCTAAGCCTCTAGGAAGCATGGGGGCAGGAGATTGGTCCCAGACAGCTTACTGTCCTCCTCAGCTAAGCAGCAGCAGTGGAAAAGGCCCAGAGGGAGTAAGGTGCTGGGGCCCTTGAAGGGGGGCTTTTGGGGGGGGGATGAAGCAGAACAAAATAGCAACAATGAAAAAGTTCAGCGTTTTGCTTCATGAAAGTGCAGTTTCCCGAATTGCCCACAAAATGAACCACGAACCAGCCCAGTTCATGGGGGTTTGGTTCGTGATTTGTTTTATGCCCATTTCTGGTTATCACATCTGGGTCTACTGGCACAACTGCTGGGCTGGTGAACATTTGCTGGCAGGACAGCAAAAAAAAAGAGGAGAGCAGGCAACAGGTGTGTTACGTCAGATCCAAACCCTTCTCAGCCCTAACAAACAGGTACTCTTCTGGGTCAGAGTTAGGCCAGGGTCAAAGTAGTTGTAAATAACTTCCAGCATGTCCAGGATGAGGATGGAAAGGGGGTGGATTCAGCCTAGCCTCAGCTGGCTTAGTAATAAATTAGCCAGCCCTCAACCAACCAGGTTACTTAGGATTACACCCTAGACATGTCAGTTCCTGTGCATTAAGTCATTTGAACAAGTCCATTTCAGTTAAATTTTCAGAAATCCATTGTTCTGTTCAGCATACTTCATTGTAGCTGAGATTATATATATTTTTTTCTTTTTGACTAAAAAACTTAGATATACATTCTGTGCTGCACCCCCTGGGAGACGTCTGTGCCTCCAGAATGAAAAAAGGTCCCTCTTCAAAGGGGAACTGGTGTGTCCTAGCTGGCCGGCTGGCAGGCATCTTTAGTGTACGGGCCACAGATTCTCATAATTGACTTTCTCTGCTCTGCTGATTTAATTACTGGGAAGAGTTTTGCTTATAAAGCCAATAGTTAGGTTTTAGACATTATTAGTTCTGTTACATTACTGTGCCACTGTTGCCCAGTTTGCATTTAATGTCCAGGCTTGCTTTTTCCTGACCTTGATGACATTCTTCCATTGATCTTTTTGGAAGAATTTTAAGAGTAGCCAGTTACCCTGAGAAAGAACATCAGGAACGCAGCCCGTGGTCTGCCGTAGGCATGAAGACCAAGGCAAAGAGGAAATCAACTTGGCTTCATCCATTGACAACAGAAATAGCAACTGTAGACATGTATTCCTCCTCGACACACACACACACACCCCAAAATCGTCATCATCATCTTAGAACTGCAGGACTGGAATGGACTCTATGGCTCCTCGAATCCAGCTGTGGCATTCACCCTTGTGGCCCCTGCTTGTCTTTCCCTCACAAAGGCTCACGTCGCGTTTTCCTCTCACTGCCACCAGTGGATTACTTCAATCCACAATATAAATGATGTTTGTCAGGACACTTATCTTGTGAACACAAACAGAACTTATTTATTGTAGTGAAGCAGATTTAATAATAACAGAGGTTCTTCAGATAGACATTGTACACAAGCAAATCATTAACAGTTCTCTCAGTACATACTTTTCTCTTGCAATATCATTATCCCCTTCTCTTCCTATTTTCTTAACCAGCTTTATCTCTCTCAGTATCTGTTTTTTCTCTCTCTCTCTGACTAACCAGCCCCTATCTCTATCTGCATCTCATCCCAATCTCTATCTGACTCCTCCTTCTCCCACCAAACCTTCATATAGCTGCTGAATCCGCCTCTCCAGCCCTCTCATGTTGTTGTTTAGTCGTTTAGTCGTGTCCGACTCTTTGTGACCCCCTGGACCAGAGCATGCCAGGCCCTCCTGTCTTCCACTGCCTCTCGGAGTTGGGTCAAATTCTTGTTGGTCGCTTCGATGACCCTGTCCAACCATCTCGTGCTCTGGCGTCCCCTTCTCCTCTTGCCCTCACACTTTCCTAACATCAGAGGCTTTTCCAGGGAGTCTTCTCTTCTCATGAGATGACCAAAGTACTGGAGCCTCAGCTTCAGGATCTGTCCTTCCAGTGAGCACTCAGGCTTGATTTCATTTAGAATTTATTTATTTATTTATTTATTTATTTATTTATTTATTTATTTATTTATTTATTTTATTTGTATCCCGCCTATCTGGTCAATCGAGGACCACTCTAGGCGGCTAACAATCTTAAAAAATAGTACAGTAAACATGTAAATAACAATTCTAAACCATAAAACACTACATTATGATGGGAAAACACAAAACATAGCACAGTAAGGGAGAAAGAAGGAGGTCATGAGTTATGTGATGGGAAGGCCTGCCGAAACATCCAGGTTTTTAATTGGTTCATGAAGGTAGCCAGCGAGGGAGCCCCGTGAGTCTCAGGAGGTAAGTTGTTTCAGAGGCGGGGAGCCACGGCCGAGAAGGCCCGATTTCTTGTCTTTTCCTTCCGGGCCTCCCTCGGCGTTAGGCTCCTCAGCCTCACCTCCTGGCTTGCACGAGTGACACGGGTAGATCTTGGTGGGAGAAGGCCTAAACCATTTAGGGCTTTATAGGTAAGCATCAACACTTTGAAGTCGATGCGGAATCGGATGGGCAGCCAATGCAATGCGGCTAGAGTGGGTGAAATGTGTTGGTATTTTTTCACACCACTAATTAATCTGGCCGCCGCATTCTGCACCACCTGCAATTTCCGCAGCAGCCTCAAAGGTAGCCCCACATAGAGCGCATTGCAGTGGTCTAATCTCGAGATTATGAGCGCATGCACCAAGGTAGTGAGTGGATAGGTTTGTTCTCCTTGCAGTCCAGAGGACTCTCAAGAGCCTCCTCCAGCACCACAATTCAAAAGCATCAATTCTTTGGCGGTCAGCCTTCTTTATGGTCCAGCTCTCACTTCCATATACCACTATAGGAAAAACCATAGCTTTGACTATTCGGACTTTTGTTGGCAAGGTGATGTCTCTGCTTTTTAAGATGCTGTCAAGGTTTGTCGCTAATATAGTAGCGACCCCTTTTTCTTTTTCTTATTTTTTTATGTGTGGGGTAACAGCTAGGTGGTGACTGGGGATGGGTTGGCTGGGAGTATAACAGCTTATATTAGCCCAGAAATTTCCCAGCTCTTCCAAACCTAAGATTCATTAGATAACTTTATTGGCAGCTTATCCAATTGCTGATAAGTTTGCTAGTCTACCTTGCAGGGTTATACTAAAGATGGGAGGAGTATCCACTGCTCTGATTATCTCGAGGGAAAAGTGAGGTAATGAATGCAATTAAGATATAAGCTGATTTGTTTAAGTTCATTCAGATCCTTTCCCTAATAAACGAGGGGCCTTGAATAATAAAAAAATCAATTAGCATGGCTTGATGGATAGCGCCAGCTCATCAGCATATTCTTGTAGATGCCATTTACTGCACATGCAAAATGACTTGATGTTTAATTTATTACTTATTATTTCTTTCGAGTACACTGATCCTATTTTTCAACCAGCCAGTAACTTCCCAAGCAGCTTAGATTGGTTAAAAGTAAAAAAGAGAAAAAGTTCCTGACCTTGGGATTAGAAACTTAAAAGACAAGACGGAGGTGGATAAGTGAGGAGGGAAACAACAACAACGACAACAACTATATTAGCAGTAATAATGAGAATTATTCCAGAAATTTCTAAGGATCCCCAGGATGGTGTCGTGAATGGAGTGACAGACTAGTACAACAGAGTTCAAATTCAGCCAGGGAACCTCACTGGGAGAGTGGAACAGGCAAAACCACTCCTTAAATATGTCACTTACCTGGAAGACCTGTGAGGGATGCTAAAAGTCAGTTCCAGTTTGACGACACGGAACACACACACATACATGTATAATGGCATGAATCATAGTGGTAAATTCCCACTAATTTGCAGTTTGTATTCACAGTTGTATGCTCTATTACTGACAGCACACACACACACACACACACACACACACACACACACACACACACACACACACACACACACACACACACACACACACACACACACACACACACACACACACACACACACACACACACACACACACAAAATCAAGGAAGGCAAAGAAGACATGGATCTTCCTCAGAACAAGACATGGCAAGTGAGGTCTTCTTTTGTTTGTTTTATAAAATATATAAAAAAGCCCACATCTGTACTTTGGCAGCATTGAAACCTATTTGTTTGTTTATTATTTTCTTTTACTAGACCGATGCTCTGCCTTTCTCCTCCAAATGGGAATTGCAGCCTCTAACAATCAAAGGAATAATAAAGGCTTACAACTCAGATAAGCATCTTAAACATCATATGCCAGTACACAGAGAAGCGTAAGTATCTTCCAAAATAAAGGGGATATTTTTCACATATCCTTGGAAACGGGCCATGTCTATATCCGAGGCACTCACCAAGGTGTCACCTAGGTGTGCTAAAGTTTTGCAGATCCGGAGAACTGAAAGGCAGCTAGAATAAGATTTAACACATGAAACTAATCTGTTAGGAGGCCAGCAAATAAATCTCTGATGGATCTTAAATATTTAGTTTATCTACTCTTTGGGTATTAGCATATTAATCTGCCTTTCTGGATCCAGCTGCTCTTTCTGTTATTGTAATACTAGCTGCATGTTTTTGTTATAAGAACCGTACAAAAGCTTTCCATTTTTGCAGAGCTTGTGTCTGGAAATGCAACCAAAGCCTCCGAAGAACAAGGGAACTACATAAATCCTTCCCTAAATCCTCCAATGTTTCGATTAAAAACCCCAAATCCCACAATCATGTTTTGCATAAACCCAATAATGGGACAAGATCCAACGGTTTGTGGCTCCATTTGCTGTTCTCTCCTTGGTTAACACGAAGATTAGGAAACAGGGATTAAAGTGGAACCTGGGGACGCCGTGTCGGACTGCAGCCGCGGTTGATAACCAGCAGCTTCTCTGCTTGCAGAATCTGTTCAGAAAGCAAGGCTAACAAAGAAGATCAGAGTGGCTCTTTGCAAGTTCTTTCATCTGAAACCACAGTATGGTCGCTGGTGCATTTGGGGACAACAGAGATGACCCAGAAGAGTTTGCTGCCTAGGGCACAGAAAAAGGTGGCTTTCTGCCCCAATCTGCAATGTGAAGTTTCCTCTGCCAAGATGCTAGCACAGAACTCCTGTTTCTGTGTCACATGGATGGCTTTTCCCTTTGTTGAAGCATATTATTATTATTATTATTATTATTATTATTATTATTATTATTATTATTATTATTATTATTATTATTATTATTATTATTATTATTATTATTATTATTATTGTTGTTGTTGTTGTTGTTGTTGTTGTTGTTGTTGTTGTTAACAACAACAACAACAACAACAACAACAACAACAACAATGCTACTACTACTAATAATAATAATATTTATTTATTTATTTATTTATTTATTTATTTAATTTAATTTAATTTAATTTATATGCCACCCACTCTACCCAGAGGTCTCTGGGCGGCTTACAACAATTAAAATTCAATACAATAAAAGATAAAATGATTAAAATACAATTAAAATACAATTAAAATACAATTAAAATTGCCATCATCAGGACCCACAGCTAATATTATTTCAATTAAAAGCCTTCTGGAACAGGAAGGTTTTGACATGGCACCGAAATGTCATCAACGTCAGCGCCAGATGAATTTCAGTCGGGAAGGCATTCCATAGTTTGGGGGCAGCTGCCGAGAAGGTGCTGGTAATGATAGTGCCAATAATGATGATGATGATGATGATGATGATGATGATGATGATGATGAAGAAGAAGACGAAGCCACATTTCTCCCAAAAAAGACCCAAAGCAGCTCACAACATTAAAATTCACACAATTAAAAAAACAATAAGTTAAATATTAAAAGACAAATTAAACAATACATGATTTAAAATTACATTAAAAGATTAGAACATTAAAACATGGAAAAGATTAAAAGCATATGTCAGGCATAGACACAGCCGGACAGGTAGAATGATCAGAAAGACATAAAGAACTTATCTGGTGGTAGAAGTTTTATTTGTTTATTCAACAAGGCAAGAATTCTTCCATTTTTTAAAATGTTGCAGGTTTTGCGGAGATGCAGAAACACCACTCAGGGAGAAAAAGCACCTTTTTCCCTTTAGAATCACCACCAGCAAAAACACAATGATAAATTATGCCTCAGTTTAGTCCTGATTAATTAAATTTTAGGAGAGGTACTTCAACCTTTGGCGATGGGGAAAATACACATCAAAACTGTGAAGCCAGGGAACATTTGTGTTATGGGGAAGGAGCATTAGCCATTAGGGGAAATCGGGGACTAGGACACACACACACAGAGACACAGACACAGACACCCACACCCACACCCACCCACACACACACACACCCACACCCACACACACACCCACACACACACACACACACACACACACACACCAGAAGACCAGACTGACTTCCAGATCCTGAGCTTCATCACTCTTTTTCTTGAAGAATTGTTGGGCTAATTGGGACTCTGTGCACCAGAGATTTTCTCATAGTCAGGCTCAAGAGTTCCAAACGCTGGAAAGACTGCTTTTTCAGCTGCCTTGACGCTGGCAGTAATTTGATTGTCTTCCTGGAGGTCAGCCTCTTTCCCTTACCCGTTGACCTCGGGAAGCAGAGTCGCAACCCGATTTGGTGGATAAACTAGACGATGACAAATAACAGCGACATCCTTGACAGAAGGAAAGACATGACTCAGTCCTGGGATCAGCACACAGTCTCTTGCCAGACTCTTTTGACAAATAGTTTTAGTCTGACAGTACGTTTCACGGCTTGAACTCTCATCCATCACAACGGAAGACAGAAGCAGGAGGGGGCAGGAAGACAGGAAAAAACACAGGATGGAGAGGAGGTTTTCTGCTAAGCATAAATTAGCAATCATCTATTGTGACTAGAGATGGGCACAAACCGAACTATGAACTGGGAAAAAAAGACCCAACCACATGAACCGGGCTGGTTCGTAGTTCAGTTGGTGGTTCGGCTCATGCATTCCATTTTGCTGAAATGAAAAGTTGAACTTTCCCCCCCATCTGGTGTTTCATTTTGGTGAAACGGATGGCCCCTCCCACTTCTCGCTGCCCCCGTTGGCTCCCTACCTTGGTCCTGCCACCACCTCCTCCTGTTCCTTCTCTGCCACTGCCATCTTCATCATCCTGGATACCCCAGCCTATCGGTGCAGCAACAGCGGTGTGGTGGTGGTACACCAGGAGAAGGTAAGTCCACCCTCCACTGTGCATGAACTGACAACTGAACTGGTCCTTGCTTCAGTTTCTCTGGTTGGTTAGTAATGGGTTGCGGTTCATGGTTCATGACCAACCACGAACCACAATTTTTCAGGTTTGTGCTCATCTCCAACTGTGACTCTTTGGCGCTATAGTGGATTCATGCAAGAGCCATCTCCTTTTAGGACTGAAGTCATATATCCTGTTGAACCTTCCATGATAACTTAACTGGGAAAGAGTGGAAGTTGACGTCTACTGAATGAGACTATTGGCCCACCTATATTGAACACCTTCTGTTCTAAGGATGTGAAAACTTCCACTGAATTCTTTGCTTACATTTGGGCTGTTTCAGTTTGATGCGACACCTCAACAATGAACAATCAAGTCTCACAAAGTTCCTCATCTCCAGACGAGACTGAGGGTGTTATTTCTTTTTCCAACGAGGTCTTTCCAATTCGTGCAAATTATCCCTGTAGAAAACTGGTGTTTCTTTGTTTGCTTTTTCCTTTGGAGAAGCAAAGTATGTACATACCGTAGCAAACCGTGGTTGATGGCTTTGTCACCAAAGAAGAAGAAGGAGGTAGGCACTACCCAGCTTTATTACACATGACTGTTTTATGAATGGGGAGAGAGATCGCTGGTTAGAACCCATTCTAGTTACAGGCATTAGAAAGGACACAATTTCTTAAGTCACTTTTCACATAACACTTTGGTTTCAAGGGATTCTTGGCACCAGGCATTTACAAAATAGCTGGTTTTGACTACAGTCGGAGCCTTCGTAGCTTCCTTGATCTTCTGTGGTGGCAGTATATGGGAAGTTTGCAGGGGTGCTTCCAACTCAATTGGGGGGGGCATGATTCTTTCTAGGCTGGGTGGTTCAGGAGTTCTGCAAAACTGCCCACAATGCCAGCTTACGAAAGCACAAGGAGCAATTCTTGGGGCAATGGGAGTGGTGCATTTGCCACCTCCTGTACTCTGTCACCTGAGGCACCTACCAGCATTGGCACCTGATGAGTGTGCATTAGAGATGGGGGTTATATGAATGTCCCTGCACTGCTGGATGTGACAAGGGTCCGTCCACTCACGTATCTGTCACTACCAGCTCTGCTTTCCCTTCTAATCCCTCCAAAGCTCGTGGTCTGATATCCACTCGTCAGCCTGGCAGGGAGGCTCATCTTCCCTCTTTCTTCCAGGAATGGATAATCGATTGTGAGCTCCAGAGTGATTGGAAGGGAGAGCGAAGACACCGCCGAATACGAATAATCCCATCTCTAGTGTACACCCCAGAGCTCAGAAAAATCCTGTTGCATGTGAATAGTGTACACAGGTGGTGAAATATAATCTATAGCGCCTTGTTATTTGGCAAACTCAGGCTAAAATGCTCGGAAACCTTTTGAGAGGTAGTAAGTACAGAAGTCAAACGAAATTATGAAATCCATATATACACAGAGAAAAGGCAAGATTAGCTCCCATAAGCACTTTGGCGTACACTGTGTCTTCATGCCGATGTGTAAAAATAAATGGTGTTCAGCCTGGATTGCATCATGACAGATCAGCCTCTACCGGGTGACACACAGTGCTTGATAATAATAATAATTGTGGAACTGCTGCCCCTTAGCTTTATTATTTTTAATTAAAGCCTTAGAGTGGTTTCTAGTTCCTCTTCACTTCTAATTTGTATTAGCCAGTGAGAACACACTGATAAACTGCCACTGTTCAGGAAGGAAACGGAGCCACAGAGGCTGACATTTAATTAAAGAATTAATTGAAAGCAAATCGGTTTCCCGCAACTTGAGGATGGTGTTTCAAAGACCACAAAAATCAGACCCGTTCTGCTTATTTCTCTATTAACTACATATTCAGAAAGGAAAAGAGAATGCTGGAACTTTGAAGCTTTTTATTTTCTTTTTATCTTTTTCTTTTTGGGGGATTTGAAGACCTTCGTGCATCGTGTGCATGTGAAAGAACCACAGCGCTATGGCACAGCATATTCTTTATGAAGTTCCAGAGCCACTCACATCCCCTGGACAATGAAGGGCCATCCTTGACCCTTCCTAACATCCCTCTCTTCCCATTTTTAATTTTTTAAACGGTAGTCCCTCACCCAGGTTTGTGAATTTCAAAACTAGAAGTCACTGGGGCCTTAAACAAGTCAAGAGCGCTCGCTAGGAAGGTATATAGGGATTTTCCAAAATGTCATTTTGCTGAATTTTGATGTAGAAGGTTCAGATCTTGAAAGTTATAATTGAAAACAACTTGTCTCTTATAATTATTCCTCCATCCTGTTTATATTTACCCCACCATAGGCCTTAAAAATGGCAGAATTAACCCTCAGAATCTCCATTTCAGGAAGAGAGCAGGAGAATCAGAGAAGACCCATGTCTGAGACCTTGGAAGACTGTTGTTGGTAAGAATATTCATTTATTTCATTGTATTTAAAATAGTTTTATGCTGTCTTTCTTCTTACAAGGACCCTAGGCAGCTAAAGAGACAACAAATAACAGCAAAACAGGACAAACGTTTTGACTTAGTAAGGCACCTCTGTGTCTATGCTGTAATGTGGTTGTAGTGATGATGTAATCCTGTGATTCCCAACCTTGGATAGCCCAGATGTTCTTGGACTGCAATTCCCAGAAGGCTTCACCACCAGCTGTGTTGGCTGGCATTTGTGGGAGTTGCAATCCAAGATCACCTGGGTTATCCAAGGTTGGGAAGCACTGACATAACTGATACAGTATAATTCAGTTGTCACAGCAAAGAACATTTCCAAATGTTCTGACTGTTCAGGGAACAATTCTGTCTACATCTGTGAGGGAAGGAAAAGTTGTCTCTGGCTAGAATAACTACTTTACATAGGCTGTAGGGATAAATTTACTCAAACAGCAATGTCTAAGTTGGCTTGGGCATGTCGTGAGAATGGCTAATGGTCAGATTCCAAAAGATATCCTGTATGGAGAATTAGTGCAGGGAAAGCACCCCAGAGGGAGACCACAGCTGTGATACAAGGACATCTGCAAGCAGGATCTGAAGGCCTTAGGAATGGACCTCAACAGATGGGAAACCCTGACATCTGAGCATTCAGCCTGGAGGCAGGCGGTGCAGCATGGCCTCTCCCAATTTGAATAGGCACTTGTCCAGCAGGCTGAGGCCAAGAGGCAGTCAGAAAAGCAGCAAAATCAGGGAGCTGGACAGGGGACAGATTGGACTTGTCTTCAGTGTGGAAGGGATTGTCACTCTCGAATTGGCCTTCTCAGCCACACTAGACTCGTTTCTAAGTCCTCCATTCAGAGCATGTTACCCTAGTCTCTTGAGACTGGAGGATGCCTAATCATAAAGGAATAACTTAGTGGAGTACAGCCTAAAGCACTAAAAAGTATACAACAGAATAGGCATAAGAAGGCTTTGGAAGGCTCCCCATTGCTACATTTCTAAGTGAAGTCCTGTACTGTATTAATTATGGATGCCTGATGACTGCTCACTTCTATGAGATATATACTTTGGTAGATCACTTAGATGGGGATAACAATAATTTTAAAAATATGATCTGGCACTCTGTCATCTAACTGTTTGGAATGAGAGGTGGGGTTTAGTCTGAACTGTGCCCCTGTTTGCATTTATTCAATTCCACACAACTCAGTAAAGGTAACTGTTGAGGTCAGTGCAGTGCCCATGTGTACCATATACAGTACTGATTTTGCTGTTTGTTTCTGTTGTTGTTGTTGTTGTTGTTGTTGTTGTTGTTGTTGTTGTTGTTGTTATTATTATTATTATTATTATTATCGAAAAAACCTTCCAAATCCCATTCTGGGAATTCCACTTGCCAGATGTACACCTGAATTGTGCCCCCACCTGAAGAAAGGCCTTGGCTGGAAACCTTCATGGCCGAAGATAGACTGAGAAATGCGCTTGGCAACTTCCTGTTCTAAAAAAGCATCTAGGCCACAGGTTGGCCTGTCCTGTGCCAGGAAGGCTTCCTGCTCGGGCCGTCTTCAGGTGTGGGTTTGGCAAGTGAAAGAAACTAATGGCACACCTCTAATCTTGCCTAGGTTTTATTCACATATCAGAAACATGTGCATTTTGGACAACGTCCGGAATTCTGGAACCAGTTTGCTAGCTGAGACTTGCCGTTCTGAAAACAAATCTTCCCCGTCTCTTCTTCTGGTCCTTGCACAGACTGTAGACTGGCTGGATGGTGTGAGAGTAGGACAAAACATTGGGCCGTATCTCTGCTGTGAATTTGGCTTGCCCCACCTTCTTTCTTTCTCACCAAGAACATACAAAGCTGAACGATGCGTTGGAATGGTGACTTGCAGTGTTGTTATATTAAGGATGATTCCGAGAAGCTGAGATCTGATACGAAGCATCCACAAAATCAGGAGGTGACTTTGGCATCTGTGTTCTCGTTTGGAAGGCAGAGTGTACCAGAAGAGGAACAAGGGGAGGGGCTAGAGCCGTCAACTGGCAGATTACGGAGGTTAAAAACAGAACATGAATGTCTGAGGCACAAGTGTATTTGCTGCAAGGTACATCAGTAGGGACACAGGTAAGTAGTTTTAACATTAGGACCGGAGGTAGTTCATTTGTTACGCAAGGATGGCCACAGAAGTCAGATGGAATGCTGCTTCAAATCTCGTCCAGGTCTGGAAGAGGGCAAGGGAGGGAGGTGAACGCAGGAAAAGTAGCAGAACTTTTGTAGATGCCCACAGAGCAGTTCAGCTTGAATCTTCCATGGTTTGGCTGCAAATCATTAAGTCTTTGTTAGTCTTTACTATTGGCAGAAAATAAAAGCCCAGATACTCAGCAGGAGACTAAGCATATTTTAATTTAGGCATTTATTTAAAACATTTATAGCCCGCCCTACATCACAGGATCTCAAGGTAAGTTACAGACCCATATAAAACAATAGGAGACCATGAAACAATTTAAAGTAAAATGTTTAAAAGACAAAATTAAAGCATTGAAACCATTGCATTAAATCCTGTGCAGGCCACGATCCTGATACCCTAATGACTCTAATAAATAAGAACATTTCAACTTTGCTCTAAAATGATGCCAGCTGAATCTCTGAGATGAGGGAATTCTGCAGTAGGGGTGGACCTTCCCCATATTATCTTAGAACTTCAGAGATTAGAAGATACCTATGGATCATCAAGTCCAGCCCCCTAGCAAGGAGGATCAGTGGGGAACTGAAGCCAGAGACCTAAACCACTATTCTCAATGGTGGGACATGGAGGAGGACCTCCCCAGCAGATCCAGCAGTTGGGCATTTGGCAAAGCCAATGGTGCTTGAGATGATGAGGAGATGCTAGAGTCATCCTCCTACTCTCTAAACCTGTTTGATGCTCAAAAGATGGCCATCGGTAAGCAGCTACGGGTGGAGACCTTTATTTGTTCTGGTGACATCCTTGATCTTGGAAGGCATGGTGATAGCAGTGGGTGACTGTGATCCACCATTTTGTATTTCACCAAATTCCCACAACCCTTGGAGGAAAATACTGTAGTTTATAGATGCAGTTGCCCTGATTGAGAAAAAAATATTTTGGTATCTGATGGCTTTTTCACATACACACACACACAAACACAAACACTAATCTTTGCCTTGAGAATTCACACCTTTGCAAGGCTTACAAAGTCTTTGAAGAACTAAGATAGGTGCAAAACAAGATGCATGTCTGAAGATATAAACAGCTATAAACATCCACTTGAAAAACATTCACAAGCTTTGGTCAATTCAGCAAATGTATTCATTGGACTGTGCCTGTGGCTGATGCACGCATGTATCTAATGCCTATATTAGATTAAAGGTGTGAAGAAATGTACAAATGAAAATACTGGGGCCCTGATTCAGTCTATCCTAAAGCAAGGACAGATCCTGAAGCTGAGGCTCCAATACTTTGGCCAACTCATGAGAAAAGAAGACTCGCTGGAAAAGATTATATGCACACACCATACTGTCAAAATGGTGCCGGAAGAAGAAGAAGAAGAAGAAGAAGAAGAAGAAGAAGAAGAAGAAGAAGAAGAAGAAGAAGAAGAAGAAGAAGAAGAAGAAGAAGAAGAAGAAGAGGAGGAGGAGGAGGAGGAGGAAGAGGAGGAGGAGGAGGAGGAGGAGGAGGAAGAAGAAGGAGGAGGAGGAGGAGGAGGAGGAGGAGGAGGAGGAGAAGGAGAAGGAGAAGAAGAAGAAGAAGAAGAAGAAGAAGAAGAAGAAGAAAGAAGAAAGAAGAAGAAGAAGAAGAAGAGGAGGAGGAGGAGGAGGAGGAGGAGGAGGAGGAAGAAGAAGAAGAAGAAGAAGAAGAAGAAGAAGAAGAAGAAGAAGAAGAAGAAGAAGAAGAAGAGGAGGAGGAGGAGGAGGAGGAGGAGGAGGAGGAGGAAGAAGAAGAAGAAGGAGGAGGAGGAGGAGGAGGAGGAGGAGGAGGAGGAGGAGGAGAAGGAGAAGGAGAAGGAGAAGGAGAAGGAGAAGGAGAAGGAGAAGGAGAAGGAGAAGGAGAAGGAGAAGAAGAAGAAGAAGAGGAGGAGGAGGAGGAGGAAGAAGAAGAAGAAGAAGAAGAAGGAGGAGGAGGAGGAGGAGGAGGAGGAGGAGGAGGAGGAGGAGAAGGAGAAGAAGAAGAAGAAGAAGAAGAAGAAGAAGAAGAAGAAGAAGAAGAAGAAGAAGAAGAAGAAGAAGAAGAAGAAGAAGAAGAAGAAGGCTTTTGGATATAGCAGTGGCATTTGTAGTCCTGGACAACGTGCTGTCTTTTTCCCTTTCTTTTTTCTGGCCCCTAGAAGTAAGCCCGAATGTCACTAGCAAATAAAGAGGGCTTCTAATGCAACCACAGGGAGAAGGTTAAGGGAGGGACTATAAAAGAGCAATGGGCACATTCGTCTTTGATTCCTTCTTAAGAGGACAATGCAAAGAAGCTACTTCTTCACAACATCTGCCGTTTCACCTAACCTGGGTCCCTTTCTCAGTTCTGTCCACTAAAACAACAAGTAGATTTATTCAAGAAGCAAAATACAAAGCAAAACCAAACAAAACATAATAAACACTCTATTGGTGCAGGGCTCATAATAATGGAATCAAGATTCAGGAAGCCAGATTTTGACTGAATAGCAAGAAAAACCTTCTTAACTGTTAGAGCAGTACGACAATGGAACCAATGACCTCTGGAGGCAATAAGCACTCCAATGCTGGAGTCATTCAAGAAAATTAGAACACCATTTGCCAGATCTGCTTTGATTTTGATTCCTGCATTGAGGGTTGGACTCAAAGGCTGTATAGGCCCCTTTCAACTCAACTATTCTATGATTCTATGATCCTTCTTGAGAAAGAAAGTAAAAGATCCTCCCACACCCCTTTCTACAATTTATGGTTGATTTTCTCTACAACGCAACAGGCTGAAGGATTGATGGTTTAATCGGTGACTTTGCAATAGGAAAGGCAAGAAAAGTTCATTTCTCTTGTAAAGCACCTGCGATGAAGATTCTCCTTCTTTGCCAGTTTGAGATTATCATCTTCCTTGGTTTCAGCTTCATCTCTCCCAGTTTGAATCAGAGCTGGAACTATACTTTTACAATAATCCAAAATCAAAGTATTTGCTATGTGCCAGCTGACCACTGGAACAAAGCGATTTGCAATACATTCCTGTTTTAATGTGTACAAATGTGAGTAACGCACAAAGGAGAGACACTTAGATGAAGCCTCAGAATGCTGAAAATGAGGTTCTTCATTTGCCCCAGTGGGTAGGCGGGGAGGATGTAACCAGAGATAATCTGAGGCTATTCACAGGTGCAATTAATTTAAAGATTTATTTAAATCACAGAAGATAAACAGGGAATAAGATCCATGAAATAAAGGCACAATACAAAAGAAATCAAGAGAAAATCCATGAATTTCTAATGCAATATACAATGCAATGATGAAATGAACAGCACAGTGTAGAACAATCTGGATTAAGGCATCAAACAAAATTATAGCTGTGCAAAATTAGCCACAGTCAGCCCTTTATAAAACCCTATATTTGCCTCTAATTATTCATCATCCCTCTGGTTAAAGCTCACTATGTTCCCAGCTTTTTAACCATCTTTAACCTAAAGATTGTAAAAGAAAGGCAGAGACCTACCCGTTCCAAAGATCAGGTTCCTAAAGATGCGGGGAGAACGTGAAGGGAAAATCAGAAGAGAAAAAGAATAGTCAAATAAAGTAATGAATTCATGGTGGTGGTGGGGTGTTAAAGGAATAAATTTGAAAGGAACATAATAAAATCAGTATTCACTCAGAACAGTCCACGGATCATAAAAGTAGCCCAGGAACCCTAAGGTAAAGGTTCTCCTTGACATTTAGTCCAGTCATGTCCGACTCTAGGGCGCGGTGCTCATCCCCATCTCCAAGTCGTAGAGCCAGCATTTGTCTGAAGACAGTTTTCGTGGTTACATGGCCAGCACGACTAGACACAGAATACTGTTACCTTCCCACTGTGGTGGTACCTATTTATCTACTTGCATTTACATGCTTTCGAACTGCTAGGTTGGCAGGAGCTGGGACAAGCGATGGGAGCTCACTCCGTCGAGTGGATTCAATCTTACGATGGCTGGTCTTCTGACCCTGCAGCACAGTGGCTTCTGCGGTTTAACCCACAGTGCCACCATGTCCCTCTAGGAAAAGCTAGCTCTTTATAAAAAGAAATAGGAGGAAAACAGAGCTGTAGAATCCCCTAGGAAGGATCACTTAACCCATTGTAAAAATGGAGACCTCTCAAAAATAAAACAAACAAAGGCCCAAAGAACTTAGAGCGATCAAAATCTGCAAAAGTAATTACCGGAAATAAGTGAACTAAAAAAACTTGTATATGAGTTTGAGTGTGAATATGAGATTTTTTTCTCCCAAGCAACAATGGATTTTTGTTCCACTGGTACCCCTAAGGTTCCCACATTCTGGTTGGCTTCCTTACCTTCACCCCTAAATTTCAGTTCTGTGTTTGTAGATGGCAAGCTAGTGGGGGAAGAATGCATTGCATCGCCTTTCTTTATCCCCAGAAAGTAAATTATCCTGCAGCAGATGACATGATCATAGCATTTTACCAGAGTATACTCTGAGCCTGGAACCATTGCAAGGATCCAGCCTTGTTGCCTGTCCGTACTGATTCATGGTCTTCTACTTTACCCAAAACCTTATTGCCACAGCAATCATCTCTCTCTCTCTCTCTCTCTCTCTCTCTCTCTCTCTCTCTCTCTCTCTCTCTCTCTCTCTGTGTGTGTGTGTGTGTGTGTGTGTGTGTGTGTGTGAGAGAGAGAGTTGGCTCATTCTTGCAAAGATCCAGGCTGAAGGAATTCTCAGCTCTTTTAGCCAACAGGAAATACTGTAGTCCGTAGTGCTGCTTATGGAACAATCAGAAAGAAGTTCTCCTTGATGCTGCTTCATAGGCAGGCCTTTCCACAGGTTGGTCATCCACTCCATATGTCATATATCTATAGGCCAGTCCAATCCTCATGTCCACATGCCACCTGTCCCGTTTACCATTGTAGCCTGAATAACATGTCTGATGTGACAAGGAGGACCTTTCTGAAGGCAAAAGTTGATGGGGAGCCTGAATTGCTTCTTGGCCGGTTGATTGTGGAAATGAGCACAAGGCACATTTAGGTAAATGAGCCATTGCTTACGTACAACACTTTCGTCTCATTGAGAGCCTTACATACAACACTTTCGTCTCATCGAGCGCTGTGTTTAGCACTGGTATATGTATAATGAGGTGGCATATAAGCATCACACTTTTTCTTTCATTCCAAATGACATAATGGCCGAAATCCAGTTGTTTAGCACAGTAAATCACACTAGAGTAGGCCCATTGAATCAATGGGGGTTAACTGAATCAACCTCTCCATAAATTCCGGTCACTCATGGCCTATTTTAGCATAGTAAGTAATCATGAATGCAGACCTATTTGAGTCAATGAAATTTATGGAGGAGTTGATTCATGAAATCCCCATTGATTCAAAGGGCCTACTTTAGTGCAATTTACTGTACCAAGCACCTGGATCTCAGCCAGTGCATCTCATTTTCTATTCCCTTCCTCACAATCCTGGCTTTTTTGTATACGGATATTGCACAAGGCAATCACATTAAGCCAGTGAGCCCTGGTGCCAGCTAAGAAGAGATAGAGATGGCTGCCCAGGTTCTTTTACAACCACACATACACAAATTATTCTCTTTTCATCCTGTTCTTACCCTGGAGAGAGCCTTAGCTGTAATCATTGCCAGCGAAGAGGAATAGAAGACAATTCCACAGTCTTTTTTTTTGCCACTTACATTTCTCCCACAGCAGAAACGACTCTCTCTCAATAATTTATCAAGACTTTAAGTAAAATAATATTGCTAATTGATAGAAGTAATTTTACTGCTTTTCTAATACCGTGACTCTCCTGTGTGCAATAATGTTCATCATGAATGGTGTGAAATATGTAGAGGTGCTTATTCTGAATAATTAAAACTTTGCATTGTCGGTTAATTTTATAACTAAGTGGAAATAAGCATATATATACTGGAGGGTTTCATATCAGGATGAATGTTCTGGTGTGTTTTAAATCTGGAATCGAGGTGGGAATTTAATATTTATCTGCTTAAAGACTGGTAGTCCCAGGTCACCTAGGTGAATAATAGTTATGTTTTCGTAAAGGCTTTCATTGTGGACCGAGAACTCCCAGAAGTACAAGCTGGATTCCGAAGAGGCAGAGGAACTCGAGACCAAATTGCTAACTTGCGCTGGATTATGGAGAAAGCCAGAGAGTTCCAGAAAAATATCTACTTCTGCTTCATTGACTATGCGAAAGCCTTTGACTGTGTGGACCACAGCAAACTATGGCAAGTTCTTAAAGAAATGGGAGTGCCTGACCACTTTATCTGTCTCCTGAGAAACCTATATGTGGGACAGGAAGCAACAGTTAGAACTGGTCATGGAACAACTGAGTGGTTCAAAATTGGGAAAGGAGTACGGCAAGGCTGTATATTGTCCCCCAGCTTATTTAACTTATATGCAGAATACATCATGCGGAAGGCTGGACTGGAAGAAACCCAAGCCGGAATTAAGATTGCCGGAAGAAATATCAACAACCTCCGATATGCAGATGATACCACTCTGATGGCAGAAAGTGAGGAGGAATTAAAGAACCTTGTAATGAGAGTGAAAGAGGAGAGTGCAAAAAACGGTCTGAAACTCAACATCAAAAAAACTAAGATCATGGCCACTGGTCCCATCACCTCCTGGGAAATAGAAGGGGAAGATATGGAGGCAGTGTCAAATTTTATCTTCCTGGGCTCCATGATCACTGCAGATGGAGACAGCAGCCCTGAAATTAAAAGGCGCCTTCTTCTTGGGAGGAAAGCGATGACAAATCTGGACAGCATCTTGAAAAGCAGAGACATCACCTTGCCAACAAAAGTCCGAATAGTCAAAGCTATGGTTTTTCCTGTCGTTACGTATGGAAGTGAGAGCTGGACCATAAAGAAAGCAGACCGCCGAAGAATTGATGCCTTTGAATTGTGGTGCTGGAGGAGGCTCTTGAGAATCCCCTGGACTGCAAGGAGAACAAACCTATCAGTTCTAAAGGAAATCAACCCTGAGTGCTCACTGGAAGGACAGATCCTGAAGCTGAGGCTCCAGTACTTTGGCCATCTAATGAGAAGAAAAGACTCCCTGGAAAAGACCCTGATGTTGGGAAAGTGTGATGGCAAGAGGAGAAGGGGACGACCGAGGATGAGATGGCTGGACAGTGTCTGCGAAGCAACCAACATGAACCTGACACAACTCCGGGAGGCAGTAGAAGACAGGAGGGCCTGGCGTGCTCTGGTCCATGGGGTCACGAAGAGTCGGACACGACTAAACGACTAAACACACACACAAAGGCTTTCATGACTGGGATCTAATGGTTGTTGTGGGTTTTTTGGGCTCTTTGGCCATGTTCTGAAGGTTGTTCAACCTTCAGAACATGGCCAAAGAGCCCGAAAAAACCCATAATAACCAATAGTTATGTTGCTACAGCTTGTTGTTTAAATTAATTGTATTATATATAAACCAATACTTTATGTGATGTAAGATAGGCTGATAGACCAGTGAGTGTCCATGTGACCCAGAATCTAGAAAAAAAATCACACACACACACACACACACACACACAGAGAGAGAGAGAGAGAGAGAGAGAGAGAGAGAGAGAGAGAGAGAGCATGATTTTTGTATAATTTTTTTCTAAATTCTGGGTCACATGGACACTCACTGATCTATCAGTGATCAGTGAGTGATAGATCACTGATAGATCACTGATCTATCAGCCTATCCTACATCACATAAAGTATTGCTTTATATTTGGACTATGACTTCCAGAATCTCTTAGTGACCATACTAGTTAGGTGATTCTGCCCATCTAAAAAAGCTACTTTACCAAGCTTGCATCCTGTCCAGTATCTTGCTTCTAACATTGTTCAGAGACATTTCTGGGTAATGAGGAGAAAGACAGGGCTACCCCACCGCAGTTCACTGTTTTCCCTCGGGAAATGGCATTCAGATATCTTGCCTCTGAATATGGGGGGGGGGGAGGGGAAGAGATATTCCTCTGGGTCGAGCAAATAATTCAGTTAGTCTAGAAATTTCTCCTTCATTAGTCACCAACTGGCTGATCTCAAGAAGTCCAAAGGCTGAGCCCGAGAGGAACTGCTGTCTAGCAACTTAATAGCTTGGGTCCAACCTATCTCATGGGCCATATCTCCCTTTAGGAGCCTGCCTGAGTGTTGAGATCATCAGAAGAAGCCTTTCTCTCAGTCCCACCACCCTCACAGGCACGGCTGATGGGGACACCGGAGAGGGCCTTCTCTGTCACTGCTGCCAGACTCTGGAACTCCCTCCCATGGGAAGCTCGGCTGGGCCCCCTCATTGCTGTCCGGCTGCAGGCAGGCAAAGACCTGTCTCTTCAGGCAAATGTTTCCTCAATGACTTGCCGCCTGAGTGGGATTTTTTAAAATTGATTGTTGTGCCTTACTGTTTTCAATGTGTTTTGGTATTGCTTTCGTGCTTTTGTATACCATTTCTTAGAGTGCTATTTTTTTATCCTTTTAAATATCTGTATACTTGTTATCACACACCCTCAGTTCCCCTGTTTGTTCTTCCACACAACCCAGGCTCACTTTCGGGTATGACATTTATTTTCCAATCCTTTTTCACTACCACCAGAGGATTTCTCCTACCAAATATGACTCTTAAATCAGTGTTATTCAATAAAACAATGTTTATTTAAGTGTTTCTAAGTAAATCATGTAAAGTAAATCATGGATGGTCTTATTTCATTTATTCAAGCAACTGTGTTTTGGTAACATTTATATATGCTTAGGTAGAATCATGTCAATCCAAGTATTTATTCATTTCATATCTTGTTCTCTCTCTCTCTCTCTATTCTTCTCTAATACCAGGCTGGTCCTAACTGCCTAAACTGCTTCTCTCTAACTGAAGTCCTTAACTCATCCCTAACTGATACCTAACTCAGACTCTGAAATCCTCTCTAACTGCTCTTTAACTGTCCTCCATTCTTCTTATATTTCCTTAGTCCCTCCTCTTCTGTACAACCATTGGCTCCTGAATCAGGGTTCCATTGTGATGGACAGGAGTGGTTACCGACCTGTCCGTCACACTTGTGTTTAGCTTTAAATCTTGTCTTTAATGATGCAAGCCACCTTTGTATACTCATTGTTTTTATTCTTTAAACATTGTCTTTTAATGGATCCTTTTAAAGGAGAAAAGCGGGGTAAAATATTTCAAATAAGTAAACCTAATATTTCTATCTTTCTTTTAAAATCACTTTCAATTCTGTTCTGACAGATTTTAAAACTTTGGATGAACCATGTTCCCAATTTGAATTTTTGGAAGGAATTAGAAATGTACTTTTTTTTGGGGGGGGGGTATGTCATTTTCAAATGCATTTTCCCACCCCACCCCCCAAAAAAGCTCATTATTACACCTGTTTTACTCCCATGCATCAGAAATGCACAGATTTCAAATCTCAAACTACAAATGGTTCAGGCCAGGTGGTCCCGATTGGGCAAACTGGACCCAAAAACTTCAGTGGAGCAAATGTCTCAGGCAGTTTTAGCCTGAAGAACATTTCCTATGCAATATTGACAACCCTTTTCTCTTTCCCTCTTTGAAACCATCGGGGACTCAAGTCATAAGCCCATCATCTTTTTAATTTGCTGCTAGCTTTCCCTCAGACGGTCTATATTTATCCCATTCCCAATCTGCTTTCCTCCTCCTTCTGGTCTCAAGAGGTTCTCCAGAGCATACTTTAATGCAGTGCCCCTGTACTTAATTCAACTTACATGATGTAGAGTCTTGTTCTACATGCGGTGTGTGTTTTTTCATAAGGCTCCAGGCCAAAACAGAAATTGACAGTGTTGGTTGACCTTTTCTTCTGACACTGCTCAAGTCTCCCTCCCTCCTCCCTTCTCCTTAGTTTTTAAGCCACGGTATCTGAGCTGACAACTTGTGCTAACACCATGTACTGAGATACAGAAAGGGTGGTGGGAAAACTCACAGGGACATGCAGAGAGATGACACAGCAAAGTTTTGTGAGAACAGAACTGACACAGGAGCGTGGGAGAAAAAGAAGCATTAGCAATTAGTAGTTATCAATGATCACTTTTCAAACCCATGTCCATTGGAATCTCAGGCCAAACCGTAGGTCACATCAAAAGGAGTCTGAGAGATGTTCTGAGCCTTGCCCCCCTCTCCACCTTTCTCCCCTGCCCGCTAAAAATAAAGTCTCCTCACAGTTTGCTCCAAATATTCTCTATCACTCTGTGCTGGGAGGTTGACTGCTATTGTTGACCTACAGTAGAGAAATGTCCAGAATAATATTGGGGCTGGTGCCTTTTGGAGGATGGAAAGTGATGGCCAAGCTGCTATCACTGTTGTTGCCATGGGTACATATAGCAGCACAACATTAGCAGCAGCAGCAGCAAGATGAAATAAGCCCTTAGGGGGGGAAAAGATGAGAATCAAGCAGGGCTATTGTCAGTACAGAGGAACTATGCGTGTTTGAGATGATTCTTATCTTCTGTGATAGGCAGATGGTGTCACAGATCTAGAACTTACTGCCTCTCTCCAAATGGGCTTTTCAGAGTACTTTGGATTTGAATCAAAACATCCTGAGGCTGTGATCTACAACATGCTCCCCGTCTGGATCAGACCCCCTACACCAGTTTCCTGATAATGGCCTCTGGAGGACTAGCAGCAGCAACTTTCTGTATGCATCCATGCTCAAATGTGTGGGAAGAAGGCATACATACATACTCTTACGTGTTTCCATGTGAGTGCTGAACTGTCAGCACTGAGGGAAGGGGTGGAATGAAATCCAGGGTCTGAACCAAAGCACACACTGAGACACACTGGACCTTTAAAGAACTGTCTGGCTGCATCAAGGTTTTTGGTAGAACATCTGTCCATAGTCTTCCTGCTCCAGAAGGTAGCAGAGATTCCATAAGCCAGTCAGGGTAGGTGTGGCTCAACCTTGGGTAATCTTGGGCTGCATCTCTCAGAAACCCTGGGCAGCATTGCTGGTGGTGAAGGACTCTGGAAGCTGCAGTCCAAGAACACCTGATCTGGTTGGGAGCCATTGTTTAAGACTTCAGCTTCCATTCTCCTTGCTATGCTGGGCTAGCGCTGCTGGGCTTTGCAGTCCAAAGCATCTAGAGACCAAGATGTTGAAAACCACCGTTCCAAGCTTTAGTTCTGCCAGTAGGGTTAGGTCAGAACATTTGACGAGCCCACTTTCATCTCATGCAGACTAAGCCTCCATCTTAGTTTTATCTCCAGGGTGAGCTAAAGACATTTTCTTCTTTGTGGAAAAAGGGCAAGATTGCACCTCTCTCCCCTTTTCGCCCACCTGGAACTGTGCAGCTCACTCAAAGCCACAAAGGCTACTTCTTCTCCCTGGAAGTCCAGTGGGGGAATTGAACACCCAACCTCTGGCTCCACAGTCTGCAATTAGGAGTTCTCTCTTTATGGGACTGTCTCATATCAAAGTGCTGTAAATGTATTAAGTGAAATGTGCATATATCTTTGCTGCAGTACTTTGCTTTAAACAAAGTCCTTAGGGAAAAGGCAGGATATAAATGGATGGATGGATGGATGGATGGATGGATGGATGGATGGATGGATGGATGGATGGATGGATGGATGGATGGATGGATGGATGGATGGATGGATGGATGGATGAAGCTCTTAGAGATTACTGTCTGGGACCCAGAGTTTCATGTCCTTCCACCCACAAGAATCCTGGTAGGACTAAAAGCATTTGTTGTGTGAATGGGTGGCTCTCAAAGCAAAGGAGGAAGCCTTGGCAAGGAGTCTTCACAAAGCATGAGTTGGAAAAACCACCAAGGATGAGTATTCAGAAGTGAGATACTATCCTTACTGCCAGGTGCTCATTGTGGACAGGCAGTTCTTTTAGATAAGACTTGGCCAGGTCTTTCAAAGGGAAGAAGCCTTCCAAATAAGTATTCCCTGACAGTCATAGAATCATAGAATTATAGAATAATTGAGTTGGATGCTATAAAGCATCGAGTCCAACTCCCTGCTCAAGGCAGGAATCCAAATCAAAGCAGACCTGATGGATGGTTGTCCAATATTCTCTTGAATGCCCCCAGCGTTGTTGCACTCACCACCTCCCAAGGTAATTAGTTCCATTGTTGTACTGCTCTAACAGTTAAGACATTTTTTCCTGGTATTCAGCCGAAACTTAGCTTCCTGTAGCTTGAGCCTATCTTTACCCTCTGAGATGATTGAGAATAGATCCTGCCCCTCCTCTGTATGACTACCTTTCAAGTATTTGAAAAATGCTATCAGATCTCCCCTCAGTCTTCCTTTCTCAAGCCTAAATAGTCCTTCAAGTGGAGGACTGGGCTCCTTCAAGGAGGACACAGAGCCCCTGTGGGTAGGCCTGCCTGTGGCTCTCATTTGTATTGGCAGCTACACACACACACACACACACAGAGAGAGAGAGGGGGGGGGGAGCTGAGACTTCTTGGTTTTAGCACTGGAAGCTCCTGAGATGCTGACAAAGAAATAAAAGGGAAAAAGGAATTAGACTGGGCCTTCTTTTCTTCTGTGAGCCCCAAAGCAAGGTACTCGAAGCATGGATGTATGTGACAGAATGACATGCCAACTGTGCTGCGGCTGCCCCAAGAGGGCCCTTCTGAGGAGACGTCCTCCAGGAAATACTCAGGGACAAGCCATCCACCGCTTCACACACAGCGTTTGCCAAGGCACGAAGAGGGAGTGGAAGCCTCACAGGTTCTCTTTTGTGTACCTGTCATTATTTGTTCAGCTGAAGGACAGTAAATAGTGGCTTTGAGGTGAGACAATACCAGGCGCCCTGCCAATACACAGGGACGTGTGTGTGCGGTAGGAGCATTTCATAAATTGCTGAAGAGGTCCAGTGGAAACATTGGCATTGCCAGGTCCACATCCATGTCACCTTTAGGGCTACAGATGTTATTGAGATGACAGAATTTCTGTTAATTCTAGTGAGCTATCGAAGGCCTGTCGCTTCCTACATATAGCAAATCTGTTAAGGTGATAACTCTGGGAAAGTGCCAGTGGAAAGATTTTTTTTTTAAAAAAAATCTGGCTGGTCAGGGGGATCCCCACACCAGAGCTCACACTATTCAGTTAGGTTTCTGACACTTTGTTTAGCATTTTCTGAGGGATGAAGGCATTATTATGAGAGGAAGAGGCGAAGACGTCACTAATGTGGAACTAATTGCATGGCTGGTTCTTGAGTTCAATTCCAGTTGCTGGTTTTGATTTACAAATAAGGCATTAAAAAAGCTTGGTGCCAGCTAGAAAATCTGAAAGAAAACTGACAATCTAATCAATCAGTCAATCAATCAATGTCCTCTTCCATCCTCTTAATTGCTTATGCCCATATGAGTTTCCACACCACAGTGTCTGCAACATCTCAACTTTTCCGATCTGTATGAGTTTGCCCATAATTTGAGTTCTTTGACAGGTGCCCTCATGCATCTCCCCTCACTATAAGAAGCTAGGATGATGAGGAGAGGAGAGAGAGGTATCTTTTGAGCAGAAACTTGATTGTGAAATTTCATTTCAGGACCAGCCGAGTGTTTTCGCTAGCCACGTCAAGTTGCTGACAAGTATTCGAAATTATATTGTTTTCTCTTGCATTCTGGTTTAAAAGTATATTTCATTCATTCATTCATTCATTCATTCATTCATTCATTCATTCATTCATTCATTCACTCACTCACTCACTCACTCACTCACTCACTCATTCATTCAATTTATATACCTCCCAATTAATGCAAGTACTACTCTGGGTGGTGTGACACTTGTATTACCCAAAGTTAAAACTCACCATTCACAAATACACCACAGTAACAAAAATATGTGACCTCCAAACCAGGACACCAGTACAAAAGATAATAAACTACATATATGCATAACCCAGAAAAAGTCTAAAATTGATTAAAACATTAAAAATTCTTGATGTAATGTCTTAGATAGACACACACACAAACACACACACACACATATGTGTATATAAACTTCTGCATAAATTTATACATACATTTGATGCAATCGCTTATATTTATATGTTACATGATATTTATGGATAACATCTGTATCTTAGGAAGCATAAATTAGTACATGTTTTAAACAAAGAGACAAGAAGAATATATATTTTAAAGGAATTTTAAAATATCTATTCTTCTTGTCTCTTTGTTATATATTCCTCTTGTGCTACCCGTGGGGGTAATGCACTGTGAATTTTATATATAAAATTCACAGTGCATTACCCCAGCGGGTAGCGCAAGAGGAATTAATATATGTTTTAAACAGACAGGTAGAGGGACAGGCAGGCAGACAGACATATGTCTCCTTCTATCCATCTAGTCCCTGTACCTAAATCGGGGTCTAGCCCCATGGCATCTTCTCTCTCTCATCTTATCTAAAGCCATTCCGTTACAGCTTGCCTTCTCCCGTTCTCCAGGTCCCTTGCCATTACTGTACTGGCTACCTTTAAACACCTCTCTTCTATCAATGCATTTCCTCCAGCTGCGATAGAGGTCTGTCACTTGGAATCCTCTTGAGCTTCTGTAAATCGCAAGAATACTGTCTCAGTGATGGAGATTTATTCAAGGCTCAATAGCAACTGATTCTCCCATTGTTCATTTTCAGTGCCATCAGTCGCTGCAGCTTGCACTGTGAATATGGATGCTGTGCATTTCTGCCTTCTTCAGGAACACTTTACAATAAGTGACACGTTGCAATTGCTTCCTTTACACATCACTGTGCGGATGTTAATCACACTGAATTAATTTGCTCTGGGGAATGTCTGTAATAACAGAAAGGGATTTTTCTGAGCCTTGTACCAAATGCTCAGTGTAAAGAATGCTGTCAAGTTATTTCTCAGAAACTGTTTCTTAAAGTTTGTAGTTCCTTCATGGCCCTGAAGGAATCCTGGGAAGATGGACTTCAAATTTCTTTCAAAATGTTCTTCTGGACTCCATGATATCCACCACGTTTTCAGAGCTCATGGTCTGAAACCAGACCGATCATAGAGGGAGCTGGTATGGATGATCTGAGAGCAAGCAGGTCTCTACAAAACTCAGAAATTGCTCAGAATTGGAATTTATATAATAAGAGACCTATTTGATGCAGGGAAACCAATAAAAACTAGACAGAGGACAAAACAAAGGAAATAAAAACTAATTGGTTACAATTAATGAAGGTAGGAAATTTGGCAACTTATTTATACCACAGTTCTGGACCTATGAGAACGCTTACAGAATTAGAACACTATAGTATACAAAAAGAGAGAGACAGGGGGAGCTTGTTGATACTCCTGGACCTCTCAGCGGCTTTCGACACCATCAACCATGGTGTACATCTGGATAGGGAGCACTGTTTTATGGTGGTTCCGCTCCTTCCTGACTGACCGTGTCCAGAGGGTAGTGCTGGGGGGACAGTTGCTCCTCAGGGCTCGATACTGTCCCCCATGCTGTTTAACATCTACGTGAAACCGCTGGGAGAGGTCATCAGGAGGTTTGGGCTGAGGAGTCAGCAATATGCTGATGACACTCAGTTCTACCTTTCATTTTCCACCAATTCAGGTGAGGCGGTTTCTGTGCTGAACTCGTGTCTGGACCTGATAATGGACTGGATGAGGGTCAATAAATTGAAACTCAATCCAGACAAGACGGAAGTGCTGTTAGTGTGTGCTTCGCCAGACAGGTTGGAGGGCCATTTCCCTGCCCTGAATGGGGTTACACTCCCCCTAAGGGATAGGGTCCACAGCCTGGGGGTGCTCCTGGACCCCAGTCTAACTTTGGAAGCCCAGGTGGACTCGGTGGCCAGAGGCGCCTTCCTTCAGCTGCGGAAATTGTACCAGCTACGGCCCTACCTGGATGAGCGGAGTCTCATGACAGTTACACATGGACTGATAACATCTCGTATAGATTATTGCAATGCGCTCTATGTGGGGCTGCCTTTGAAGACAGTCCGGCAATTGCAACTGATTCAGAATCGAGCTGCGCAGCTGAGTGGTGGGGCCACTAGAGAACATATCAAACTGATTCTGTTTAAGTTACATTGGTTACCAGTTGCTGCCCGGACCCAATTCAAAGTGCTTGCTTTGATATATAAAGCCCAAAACTGCTTGGGCCCTGGATACCTGAAGGACCCCCTTTTGAAAGAGCCGTCCCTCTAGGAGATTAGAGGGATGACTTGTAGAGAAAGGGCCTCTTCGGCAGCTGCCCCCAGACTATGGAATGCCCTTCCAACTGAAATTCATCTGGCACCGACATTGATGACATTTCGGCGCCAGTCAAAACCTTCCTGCTCCAGAAGGCTTTTAATTGAAATAAGATCAACTGTGGGTCCTGATGGCAATTTTAATTGTATTTTAATCATTTTATCTTTTATTGTATTTTAAATGAATTTTAATTGTTGTAAGCCGCCCAGAGACCTTTGGGTAGAGTGGGCGGCGTAGAAGTTAAATAAATAAATAAATAAATAAATAAATAAATAAATAAATAAATAAATAAATAAATAAAAAGATTGAAATAAAAGGAAGGGAATAACTTCAGTAATATATAAACATTTGGTTGAAAAAGCATTTCCCATGGGATCTAAAATAACATGGGAAACAAATATGAATATCAGTATATCAGAGAAAGAATGGATAGAAATATGGACTACATACCCATACTGTATAAATCAATATAAGTTAAAATGAAAGAAATGGTTTTGAAGGTAGTCTATGGATGGTATTGGCACCCCTCAAAATTACACAAAATTAGTAGAGAAATCTCCAGCTCTCGCTTCCATACATCACTACAGGAAAAACCATAACTTTGACTATGCAGATCTTTGTCGGCAAGGTGATGTCTATACTTTTTAAGATGCTGTCTAGGTTTGTCATCACTTTCCTCCCAAGAAGCAGGCGTCTTTTAATTCCGTGGCTGCTGTCACCATCTGCAGTGATCATAGAGCCCAAGAAGGTAAACTCTGACACTGCTTCCATATTTTCCCCTTCTATTTGCCAGGAGGTGATGGGACCAGTGGCCATGATCCTAGGTTTTTTTTTATATTGAGCTTCAGACCATTTTTTGCACTCTCCTCTTTCACCCTCATTAAGAGGTTCTTTAATTCCTCCTCACTTTCTTCCATCAGAGTGGTATCATCTGCATATTTAAGGTTGTTGATATTTCTTCTGGCAGTCTTAATTCTGACTTGGGATTCTTCCAGTCCGGTCTTTCGCATGATGTATTCTGCATATAAATTAAATAAGCAGGGAGAAAATATGCAGTCTTGTCGTACTCCTTTCCCAATTTTGAACTAATCAGTTGTTCCATATCTAGTTCTTACTTCCTGACCCACATATAGATTTCTCAGGAGGTAGATAAGGTGGTCAGGCACTCCCATTTCTTTAAGCACTTGCTATAGTTTGCTGTGGTCTACATAGTCAAATGCTTTTGCATAGGCAATGAAGCAGAAGTAGATGTTTTTCTTGAACTCTCTGGCTTTCTCTATAATCCACGCATATTAGCAATTCGGTCTATAGTTCCTCTGCCCCTTTGAAATCCAGCTTGTACTTCTGGGAGTTCTCGGTCCACTTAGAGGATTTTGAGCATAACCTTGCTACCGTGTGAAATGAGTTAGCTTACCAAGGTTACCAAGCTTACCATCTAGCTTACCAAGTTTCATAGATCTTATATTCCAGTTTCCTATGCAATATTTTTCTTTGCAGCTTCAGACTTTCCTTTCCGCAGCTGAGTGTCCTTTCGGCTTTGGCCCAGCCACTTCATTAGCTCTGGAGCTACTCGTACTTGTCCTCTGCTCTTCCTCAGTACCATGTTGAACGCCTTCTGACCTGAGGGTCCCATCTTCCAGTGTCATATCTTTTAGCCTTTTCCTTCTGTCCATGGAGTTTTCTTGGCAAAGATCCTGGAGTGGCATGCCAGTTCCTGCTCCAGGTGGATCGCGTTTAGTCAGAAATCTCCACGATGACCTGTCCGTCTTGGGTGTCCCTGCACCGCATAGCCCATAGCCTTCTCTGAATTGCTCAAGCCTCTTTGCCACGACAAGGCAGCAATCCGTGAAGGAGTGCGTTGTCATACTATGGTTGTGTTTAAAATAATAATAATAAAAAAGAAATTGCTCAGATTAAGGAGACAGAAAAGTTGAACTAGAAGACACGATACAATGTTCTGGCCAGATGCTAGTGGTTTCTAAGTGCGGGAAGGACAGGCACACAGCTCCCTTCTGTTGATCCCGTGCCATGAACCCCATCTGCTTTTGGCTGGCTGCCATAATAGCCAGCAAGTATGGTGTCTTTGACTGGTTGTAAACATTTCTTTGTTGGTGGAGATGGGCATGATCCAGGGTAAAGTAGTCCTTGCATAATTATGTTGTTAACCACTCAGAGAGTGCTTTAGTCTTATAGGGTAGTATACAAATCAAAACAACAGCCTACTCTGGCAGGGTTTCTTCTTGGCATTCTGCATTTGCTTCTAATTATTGTGTTGTTTTCAAGGTGCTTACAGAGTGACAACTTTGTAAACTGCTCTATAATTTTCCCTGGGATTGATGTGAGGTTGACCGTAGTTCCCAGGTTCCTCCTTTTTGCCCATTTTGAACACAGGGACACTGTTAGCCATCCTCCAATCATCTAGTGATCATCCTCTGTGATTTCAAGAAAATAACAGAGAATGGTCCTGAAAGTTCGTCAGCCAGTTCCTTCAATACTCTTGGATGCAGTTCATCCACTTCTAGAGATCTGCATTATTTCTATGCGATAAGGCACTCCTTGACTATTTATTTAAAAGTCCATGCAATAAAGTAGCGGCTACTGTCCTATTGTGTAATATGCATTACAGTGGTATTTTCTGGTGGATGTTGGCTCATGCAGACGCCTGAGGATTTTATTTGGTTCATCTTTGATAAGAGCTTTCCAGAATTTACAAATGTCTTCATAAATCTGGCACACAGGATGTGAGATGAAAAAGATTCAAATGTGTACAACTGACAGAATCATCCTTCCCTTTTGATGCTTCACGTTTTTGTTATTTATCTTCTACGGTTGATCTGCCCTGAATTCATACCTTTACTCAGTCCTTCCAGTATTTACTTTCTAGCCACTGCTTGTGTGCTTTCAGAGTTCCTACTCCTGCCCACAATTCTGTTTTTATAGATAACGCAGGTCTTCTTAATATGGACAATTTCCAAACAGCAGAGAACTGTGGAATGGAATAGGCACTTCAAATAGTAAATACATTATAAGTGAATACACCCACCCACCTGGGTATCTGTGAATCTCAAAGGTTATTTTACTGATTAAACTTTGAGTACCGAAAGCATAAAAGTAACTTCTTTATTTAGGAAAAATAACAGCATTTTCAAAATACTTTCTCGACAGATGCTATCTTTTTCTCTCTATCTCTCAATTATACTTGTTTGAAGGTCACATTTGCATATCACTTCCAATTGCCTGCTCATCCAATGGAAAGCCATTGTAATTGAGATGATTTCTTTATGGTGCCCAAATCTCTCTCTGCATCTTAGGAAAAATATCAGCTGGAGAGATTTATTTGAACGCTTAAAAAATACCAAGTGTGCCAATATTTATTGCTGAGCCTATAATGATAGCTGGATGTGTGTGATTGTTTCCAGGTATTAGGCATGATTTGAATACATTGCTCAACACTCGCTCTCCTCAATGAAGAGCAAATGAGATAAAAATGGGCAGAAGTGGAGCCATGTGTATTTACTACATCCCATAAATTCATCTGGGAGAAAGTAAGGTAGGAAAAAGTATGTGGTCCATGTTAATCTTTTTTTGACAATTGTGAAGGACAAAAATGGAACAAGCAATTGAGCGAATGAGTGAAAGAGAAGCTGCTGACATTTCATTCTTCCTTTGTTCCAATAGCTCATAAACCATTTCCTCCTGATTGATTAGCAACTTTATATCTTACTCTGATTACATTCAATAACATTAAACCACTCAATTTATCATTTGAATGAAATGTTCTGGCTGAGAGGAGAACAAGTGGAGGCTCAGTAAAGAAAAGAGAAGGTTCTCCATAAGAGAAATAAGGAGAAGAAGAAGAAAAAAAACCTTTGTCAAATCCTGGAGAGAATTAAATATACTAAGTCCTGCTGAGAACTTTATCATCCAGTATCTCCACCTTATTAGAAGACAAAGCAAAGCATAATTCTGCCTCGCAGCCCAGAAGTAATGGGAACTGTCCAAACACAGATCTACCAGGTAAAAAATAATGGGCTAAATTTGTCCCAGACATCACTCAGCTACTCCACGTCTTTATATATATATTAAAATGCATATCTATCCATTCATTGGTCTGAGAAGGCAAAGAAGAAATGTGAGGCATTGAGTTGTGTGTGAAGTGATACCAGTTATCTTCGCATATGTCAGATAGAATGGTGAAACTAGCGTGAAGGAAGAGCATCTTACTCATTTCTGCAGCTCCGGAACAGAACGTGGTGCCACACACAATTGGAAGACAGAATGTTGTACATTTCTGATCTTCTGTTGGGATGGCTTCTCTGAAACATTTGGAAGGGAGGAAAAACGTACTACACGTATTCTAAAACGTGCCCAAACTTTAGTACCACTCTGCCACTCTGATGGCAGAAAGTGAGGAGGAATTAAGGAACCTCTTAATGAGGGTGAAAGAGGAGAGTGCAAAAAATGGTCTGAAGCTCAACATAAAAAAAAAAAAAAACTAAGATCATGGCCACTGGTCCCATCTCCTCCTGGCAAATAGAAGGGGAAGATATGGGGATGACTGCTTCTTGGGAGGAAAACAATGACAAACCTAGAACATCATCTTAAAAAGCAGAGACTTCCCCTTGCCGACAAAGGTCCCCATAGTCAAAGCTATGGTTTTTCCAGTAACCATGTGTGGAAGTGAGAGCTGGACCATAAAGAAGGCTGACCACCAAAGAATAGATGCTTTTGAATTGTGGTGCTGGAGGAGACTCTTGAGAGTCCCCTGGTCTGCAAGGAGAACAAAACTATCCATTTTGAAGGAAATCAACCCTGAGTGTTCACTGGAAGGACAGATCCTGAAGCTGAGGCTCCAATACTTTGGCCATCTCATGAGAAGAGAAGACTCCCTGGAAAAGACCCTGATGTTGGGAAAGTGTGAAGGCAAGAGGAGAAGGGGACAACAGAGGACGAGATGGATGGACAGGGTCATCAAAGCTACCTGAGAGAAGCTATCTCTCAGGTTCTGTGCATGGAGAAAAATGTGAGATTTTATATTTGTTTTACTTAATTAGTTGTAACTGTATGATGCTCATGATTATTGGATCAGTTTCATCCTGTGATGCCTGATGATTTTGACAAGATGCTTGCATGTTCTAAGGCTTCGTCCTCTTGATCAGACCCATGTCCCTCTTGGCTTTTAAAAGCTGCCAGAGAGGGGACTGTAGAATGGGCCTAGCAGATCATCAATGCCTCCTTGCAGGAGGGGTATCGTCCCCTCTGTCTGAAGGAGATGGTGGTCAGGCCCATCATGGAAAAGGTTATGCTTCCATTGGACAATTTTAACAGCTATCATTCCATTGCCAATTTTCCCTTCATGGGTAAACTGGTCAAGAAGCTAGACAGTTGCAGACATTCTTGGATGACACCAAGAGTCATGATCCATTTCAGTCGGGTTTGAGGTCACACCATGGGACTGAAACAGTTCTGGTCGTGCTGCTTGATGATCTTGTCTGGGAGGTCAACAGGGGCAGTGTGACCCTGCTGATCCTCTTTGATCTCTCTGTAGCCTTCGACAACATTGACCATGGTAGCCTCCTAGACCGGCTTTTGGGGTTAGGGACTGGAGGCACAGCATTGAGCTGTCTCCGTTTCTTGCTCAAGGGCCAGCACCAGAGGGTTCAGTTGGGGAAGGCTGTTTTGTCCCCTTGGGTACTGCAATGCATTTTCTTACAGGGTTCAATCATCTCTGCTATGCTGCTCAACATCTTTATGAGACTACAGGGAAGGATCATCCAGAGTTTTGGAGTTTGCTGTCATCAGCATGCTGATGACAAACCTAGACATCAACTTTCTCTCTCCTTTTCCTCCTCAGCAATGTAAGCTGTGCAGACCCTGGACCATTGCCTGGCTGCGGTTATGAATTGGACAAGGGCTAACAGGTTGAAACTGCATACAGGGAAGACGGAGATCCTGTTGTCAGGAGGGACTCTTGATTGATCCAGTGGCATTATCCTTAACTGATGAAAGCACTGACAATAAGTCAGAATAGCGCTTCCTGAGTTAACCATGTGGAGCTCTGAAATTCATAATTAGCGTTCAAGAGGTCATTTAAAAATACCACATGAATTAAAATTTTATAATGTGTTACTTTGAAAAAAATCATGCATTTCTTAACTTCATTAAATGTTGACTTGGTGAAGAATTCCATTTTGTATATTAGTAGATCTTACCATTCATAATACTTATTTGAACCCAAAGAAATTGGATTACTGAATCCTAATACTGTAAGTTGTTGCAAATAATTTGTACTCCAGTTTCCAGGGTAATATGTCTGTACAGAATAAAACATCTAAAGATGTGACAATGATAGGGAAGCCACAATGTACTATGTACAATGTCTTAAAAAATAATAATTAGAATCCTGCATCTGCATGAACCAGAATGCTCTCATTAAAACAAAGTCAAGTTGAAGGTTGCTATACTGTTCCTTTTACTCATTTCTGGCACACATCCCATGCCCCACACTCCATAGTCATTATACCACCCTTATGGACTACCTGTTCCCTTGGGATGAATTGTTAACAACAGAACGGTGGCTGGAGATTCTAAGAGTTGTGGTCCAAAAAAATAAAAAAAGAAGCCCGGTTTCTTAGCTCTAATAAATCCCAAAAAGTTTAAGGTTGAGACTTAGACAAAAGAATGAAGCAATAGAATGGTGAACCCAACAAACAGGAAAAGGGGGAAATCAGGAAGCATTGATGAATCTTCTGAATAAAATGCTTTGATGAATCCCCCTCCATCCCAGTTCAATAGAAGCAGACCATTGACTAGTTCGTAAAATATGCAACCAGATTTATGATAGTTTCACTCCCAGACAGAAGAAGCAAGAAAACACCTTTTTAAACAGAAAGCAAACATAAACAATTTCAGGTTGATCGGTGTCCGTTGGCTGAGGTGCAACATTTCTGGAGAGAGAAAGAGTTGATAGGAGCAAGGCGAATGGACAAAGCTTCTGAACAGGGAAGGACGATCAATTGACAACTTGACTGAATGTTCAGAAAGGTTTAACAACCTGGAGAGTCAATAGGGGTCATCAGAATCATCCAAGAAAGTCCAGCTGGATGAAGCCCAGAATCTTAATTGTTTTTTTGGCAGGAGACATACCCTCTCTCAGGTTCTGTGCATGGAGTAAAATATGAGATTTTATATTTGTTTTTCTCATTTGGCTGTAACTGTATGATGCTCTTGATAAGTGTTTGTCTGTCTAATAAATTCCCAGGACAAGGGAATCATACAGCTGCTCCATAGCTGTATGATATTCACAATTACTTCTAAGCATGTATGACAGCCTTACTTGCTGGGTTAATACATTCATGCCACTGAGAAAAAGTGTGTTCAGTGCTTGGCCAAAGCATGTAACTAATTGTCTCATGGGGAGTGAAGGAGAAAATGGCTTTTCAGAACTGGAAATGTGGGGAGGTTTGAGGAATGGAAAGGAAAAAAAGACTTGTGATAAGATCCCTATACGTATAGCTAATAGATAAGATCCTGATATTGGCCATTATGAGGGAGAGCAGGCTGGCTGTAAACACATAATGGTGGAAGTGGATAAATCCTTCTTATTTCAGACATCGGACAGAGGGAGATAAAGCATGCTGCCTCCCAGACCCTATTAGATCAGGATTTGGACCAAAAAAGACCCTTTTGTCAAACACACAAAGTCATTTTTGTGCTCCATGCATCTGGTGACCTTGACCGCGTCAACAAAAGCTTATTCCCAATAAATCTTGTTAGCCTTTAAGGCATCACAAGACTGCACGTTCTTTTGGGAAGTGTAATCTGACTCACTGAGCAAGAATACCCAGAATATCAGAATAACTGGCTGGGTAGCTCAATGGTTTGGGTTTGGAGTTCGATTCCCCACTGTGCCTCCTGTGAGAAAAGCTAGGCTGTGTGACCTAGGGGCAAGCGCACAGTCCCAGGGTACCCACCCCCCCAGGAAGGGACTGGTAAACCACCTCTGAATATTCCCTACCTGGAAAACCTTGAAAAATCAGAATAAGTCAGAATGGCACATTATTATTAATAATAATAATACTATTTAAAGATACCAGGCATAGTCAAAATTATAAAAAAAAACATAGACTGGTATTATATAACAGATACAAGTTTTAACCAAAAACCTAAGTATATGTTAAATATCAGTGCAGTATGTATGCTGTTCCTAATATTGCCGTTTTTCGTAGCTCTGATGATGTGATTTCTGAGATCTGCAACTGCTTATAGCACTGGGTGAAATTTCTTGATATTGTTCCCAAAAGCCCCAATGACTACGGGGACCACTGAAGTGTGTTTCTTCCAGAGGCAAGATTTTTTCGATTGCCAGGTCTCTGCACTTTGTTAGGTTTTTTTCCAAGTCTTTATTTTCCCGACTGACTGAGATTCATCTGGCGCCGACGCTGATGACATTTCGCCGCCAGGTCAAAGCCTTTCCTGTTCCAGAAGGCTTTTAATTGAAATAATATCAGCTGTGGATCCTGATGGGAATTTTTAGAGTATATATTTTAATTGCATTTAAATTGTTTTATCTTTTATTGTATTTTAATTGAATTTTAATTGTTGTAAGCCGCCCAGAGACCTTTGGGTAGTGTGGGCGGCGTATAAATAAATAAATAAATAAATAAATAAATAAATAAATAAATAAATAAATAAATAAATAAATATTCAACTCTGGCATCCCCTGAAATTGCAATATCAATGTTCCAGACATTTCTTCATTCTATTACTACTATGCTTGGTGTGTTATGTTCAAAGTCTCTGTCCATTTGGATCCGGAAATCCCACAAGATCCTGACTCCCTCATTTTCTGACACCTTCTCTACCTGATGTTCCCATGGGAGTTTGGAGGCCAGCAAGTTATATTTTTTTGCATAATGACCAGTGCACTAACTTTGTCACTGTATCATGTCTAACTTTGTTTGTGCAATCTTTGGACATTTGCAGATGAGGTGTGACACAGTTTCATCTCTTTCTTGGCAGTCAACATTTGCTGTTAGCACTAACTCATTGGATCTCAGCTTTCATCACATTGGTTTGGAGTGCTTGTTCTTGTGCAGCAAAAATTAAGCCTTCAGTGTCTTGCACATTTGTCAATTCCAAACTTCATTTGGATATCTTCACTAAATATTTGCACTGTGTTTAGCAGTGATTCTACCTCTGTGGAACCTTTTGCATATAGTTTTAGGTCATCCATCTATAAAAGGTGATTGATTTTTCCAGCTTGTTCTGAAATATGGTAGCCCAATCCAGTTTTATTAAAATCATTGAAATGGGGATAAGTGAGGTGTTAAACAGCAATGATGACAAAGAATCCCCCTGAAATATTCCCCTTTTGAAGTCAGTTTTCTTCACCATTAAGATGGGTTTTCCATTTTTCCATGTTTTTTCTTGAGGAACATCTGAATGTTTTTATTAATCCCAAACATTTTTAGGCAGGTATTAATCCAGCTGTGTGGCAATGAGTCCAATGCCTTTTTATAGTCTATCCAGGCCATATTAAGGTTTGTTTTTCATCTTTTTGCATTCTTCAGGATCATTTTATCAATAAGCAGCTGATTTTTGTGCCTATTATTATTATTATTATTATTATTATTATTATTATTATTATTATTATTATTATTATTATTATTATTATTATTATTATTATTATTATTATTGTTGTTGTTGTTGTTGTTGTTGTTGTTGTTGTTGTTGTTGTTTTATTGTTATTGTTATTGTTATTGTTATTAAAATACTAGACTACGACTACGACTGACTCCTCCTCCTCCTCCTCCTCCTCCTCCTCCTCCTCCTCCTCCTCCTCCTCCTCCTCCTCCTCCTCCTCCTACTACTACTACTACTAATAATAATAATAATAATAATAATAATAATAATAATAATAATAACTCATTGAAATTTACTTCTGAGGAAGGATGCACAGGACATTTTACTGCACTGAACCCTGAGAATGAAAGGTGCACCTTAACAAATATACATTTATGTTCATGCAGGTACTTATGCACCTTAACAAATATACACTTATGTTCATGCAGGTACTTATGCATATGAATCCATGTGGGTCACTGATGGGGAGAAGGGCTGCCTAGCAATAATTTTAATAAAGAAATAGAAATGAATCCATCCAGAAGCATGGCATCGCTGCATCCAGTCCAAAGCTCCAATGACTCTTCTGCCCATTGCTTTATGTAATACTGTTTTGCTGAAGATGATCTGCGCAATGCGAAATCTATTTTGCTGGCCTCTTCTATTAACTGCCACTTTCACTGTGTCAAAACGGAGTGATTTCTTAAATCCATATAGATCCTGAATTGAATTGGCTGAGTGTGGTGAAATACCTCCGGACACACGCAGACCTGAATGAACTCTATTGTGCCTAATTAAAGGACACATTTAGTCTCCTCTGGCAGATAATGTAGCTATAGCAACCTTGTTGAGCACAAGTCCCTCTTATCCCTTTCAGCTTTACGGGATTAGAAAAGCAGCCCCATCTTGTTCTGACAACATGCTGCCGAGTCCCCAGAAGGAGCAGCATTCTTTTCAGGGAACAGATCTGATCCCTGTCAACAGTTCTCTCCCTTCTTGGAGGGAAAGCCATGAAAAATTAAAAGAATTTTAAAAGATAAAAATAAAGAACGCACAGGGAAAGGGTTCAAATGGTTTCTCCTCAGATTTTGCCTGGTCCATGTCATGGACTTCAGCTGAACAACCTCTCAAGTTTAACCACAAAGTACAAAATAAATAACTCAGACCTTTTTAAATAAAATATGTACACAATAGGTAAGACATGGAACCATGAGACGAAATGAAAGAGATGCTTTGATCCGAAACACCACCTTTTTTTCATCCTTCCCCTTTGCTATTTCAAAACTGCCTGAAAGGAATCATATCTTACTAGGGCCAGCAGTTGGCCACACCATTATGTCCAACTCTGAACACCATCCAGAAAAGAAGAGCCAGTCTTTTTCGGCCAGATGGGCAGGGTATAAATAAATAAATAAATAAATAAATAAATAAATAAATAAATAAATAAATAAATAAATAAATAAATAAATAAATGTGTGAAAAGTACTTGCATCGCCCACAGGTTACCATATCAAGTAGAGATGAGCATGATGTGCACTTTGGCGCTTTGTCATGGAGTGGTGGATTGGGCCCACAGGAGTTGCCCAGGTGCCCCAGATTGCCTGCCCACCTCCTCATGAGTTGGTGCCTGTGAGAGAGGGTGGGGCTGGGAATCCATAGCACCCACACAACACCTTGGACTTGATCAGTCAAACCACAGAATCACAAATTGTGTCCCTCTCATTCATCAAAGGTGTGTCTACAAAGAATCAGACATCACATCCCTTCATTTCATTCTATGGGCAGTGGATGTTCTCTTTATTTTGTTAGGGATCTCATAAAGTGATGGGGTGATGGTGTTGTGATGCTATGGGTGCACCTTGATGCAGTGACATTAGAAGTGGGAGCAAAGAAAATCAAGCAGTTGATGATAAGGTGTGTTACAGGCAATCAGATGTAGTGCCTTGTAGGCAAGTGAGGAGAGAGAGGAACTTTCAGGTTAGTCTAGAGTAAAAATTGCACCGCGGGCAGCCCCAATGAAGAAATCAAAAGATAACTGAAACAATATCACTTGTCACATTGTGAACATGTTGTGTCCAATGGTAATTTATGCAATGGCATGGAATGTACTATTCTCAGAGAAACTGTTAAATTTGTAAAATAATGAGTAGACGTATTGGAGCAAGATGCTCATACAAATGATAATATGTATGTGTATGTGTGTGTGTGTGTGTGTGTGTGTGTGTGTGTGTGTGTGTGTATCTATCTATCTATCTATCTATCTATCTATCTATCTATCTATCTATCTATCTATCTATCTATCTATCTATCTATCTATCTATCTATCTATCTATCTATCTATCTATCTATCTATCTATCTATTTATTTATAGGATTTCTATCCCACCCATCTAGACCAAAGGTCTACTCCGGGCGGTTTACAGATTTAAAAACAATAAAACAAAACAAAACAAAAACATATATTATAGATCCAAGGTGGTGAAAGTATAAGAAATTCAGAAAATAACATGAAGTCTAAAAACTAGGAATTCCCAGGGATGTTGGCAAGTCTGAGTCCCAAGTCTCTGTTCGAATCTTTGGTATCAATTTGTGAATCCCAAGCCACAAGTCAGAGCCCCTATTAAAAATAATACCCCCCCCTCGAAAAATGGGAGGGAAAGGTAGGTTCTGAGTCACCAGTCATAGGAAAGCAACTTGAGTTGAGTTGAATTTTTACTTGATTCAGTTCTTGAACAAACCTCTAGTTTATGAATGTGGGATGTAGTCTGTATCCACAATTCAAAACACTAGGAAATGGCCGGATATGGCTACACAATATCATGCCCGCATGGCCACCACGAAAAAGGATGCCCTGCTTTACATAAGTGGGCTTGGCGTGCTCGGGTCCATGGGGTCACGAGGAGTCGGACATGACTTAACGACTAGACAACAACAGCAACAATACTTTATTGTTGCTTTTCTTGTTATATTATCTATCTATCTATCTATCTATCTATCTATCTATCTATCTATCTATCTATCTATCTATCTATCTATCTATCTATCTATCTATCTATCTATCTATTTATTTATTTATTTATTTATTTATTTATTTATTTATTTATTTATTTATATCCCGCCTATCTAGCCAACTCAGGACCACTCTAGGCAGCTAGAGTTTCCCCATCTACTCCTGTATTCTGTGCAACAACATATATTTGGGAGGGGGGGGGAAGAGGAGAGAACGAGAGTTCTAGTGAGGGAACGTAGACTTTCAATCCACACGTGCCAAGCATGTTTGAAGGGTCCTGATCTTTGCCACATGCATTAGCATGGGCAAAAAAGTTTCTAGATGAAGGCCGTGGGGTGCATGTCTGAGAAATATCTTTAATTCTCTCTACAGAAAATCAATGAAGCACAGTGGACTGCATGATCAACCTAGAGAGTTAGCAATATTTTGTTTCTTGAGATTTAAAAAAAAATACAAGAAAAGCAGGTCAGGAGGGAAAGGAAGGAAGAAATTGTAGCATTTTGAACTTTTCCTTTATTAAGGAGATCCGTAAGGCAGACCACACTGCATAGAAAGCTCCTGCTGAGTTTGGGCTTAATCATGGGAAAGAAAAAGGATGTTGTTTTCTTAAGATGTGATGAAGCCAGAGAATTAGACAGAAAGCAGCTGTTAAAGAATATCCCTCTCATGGATTTTGGCATGCATATGTCTGTTTGTTTTCCTCTCCAAATTTTAGTAGAGGAAAAATGTTTTGGGCTTCGCAGCTTACCTACTTCCAGACCATCTCCCCAGATAGCATACCTCACAACCACAGGGGCCTCAAACTGGGTGGTAAGCATGTACTTGTTTACAAAGAAGCCCCAAACTTTAAACAACTACCCACTAACAACAACTCAACCCAGAAGAATATACGTAAACACAGGGACCAGATCCTTCAATAAATTGGCTGTTAACAGTGACTTCACATCGACTCCAGCAACACTTGGAGCATCAGTGGCCTCTTCCCTTGCTTGTCCTCTAACTTGATATGCTCCATCTTCTGACGGCAATGATCTTTTGCACTTCCTATAGGGAGCACCAGTCTCTTCAGAAAGGCATAGATCTGAGAGTCGTTATGCCAATACTACAAGCAAACAGTGAGAGATCAATTTAGTCTTCCAGGGGCATTCTGTCTCCCATAAGTAAATCCACAGGAAGAGATCTAGTTTCGCCCTTCTAAAAACCATTTATTTATTGTTACACTTCTATCCCTTCTTTAAATTACTGTCTTCAAGACTGTGTTATTGTTGTTTAGTCGTTTAGTTGTGTCCGACTCTTCGTGACCCCATGGACCAGAGCACGCCAGGCCCTCCTGTCTTCCACTGCCTCCTGGAGTTGGGTCAAATTCATGTTGGTTGCTTCGCAGACACTGTCCAGCCATCTCATCCTCTTTTGCTCCCTTCTCCTCTTGCCTTCACACTTTCCAAACATCAGGGTCTTTTCAAGGGAGTCTTCTTTTCTCATGAGAGGAGCCACAGCTTCAGGATCTGTCCTTCCAGGGAGCACTCAAGGTTGATTTCCTTCAGAAAATGGATAGGTTTGTTCTCCTTGCAGTCCAGGGGACTCTCAAGAGCCTCTTCCAGCACCACAATTCAAAAGCATCAGTTCTTCAGCAGCCAGCCTTCTTTATGGTCCAGCTCTCACTTCCATACACCACTACTGGAAAAACCATAGCTTTGACTATGCAGACTTTTGTCGGCAAGGTGATGTCTCTGCTTTTTAAGATGCTGTCTAGTTTTGTCATCCCTTTCCTCCCAAGAAGCAGGCGTCTTTTAATTTCATGGCTGCTGTCACCATGTGCAGTGATCATGGAGCCCAAGAAAGTAAAACCTGTCACTGCGTCCATATCTTCCCTTCAATTTGCCAGGAGGTGATGGGACCAGTGATTTTTTTTTTTGATGTTGAGTTTCAGACCAGTTTCTTTAATTCCTCCTCACTTTCTGTCATCAGAGTGGTATCATCTGCATATCGGAGGTTGTTGATATTTCTTCTGGCAATCTTAATCAAGACTGTGTGCAATATTGTTAAAAGTTGGATAACTAAATGATTGAAACACCAAAAAAAAAAAAAAAATCCATTGAAATCAATACAGTGCTCCAGAAACAAGGTGTTTCAAAAGGTCAGTTTGAAGAGACGTGTCTTCACACCCTCCCAGAACAAAACAACAGTGGAAACTGATCAATTATCTGTGAGCGGTGCATCTCACAGTTTCTCCCATGTGTCCATCCAGCAGGCTTCCATCTGTGTGGTTGTTCTCAAGCGGGTCTCTCTCGAAGATCCTGACTGGTCTGTAATGACATAGGGACTTTGTAGGATAGCCAGGTCCCAAGTTGCCTTGGGGTGTAAAGGTTTAAACCAATTTCTTGAACTGGGCCAGGAAAGCCGTACAATTTTTTCAGAATTTGTGTTGACCTCAGTGAAAAGTGGTGCTTCTGAATCAGAGAGCTTTGTTAAGTGTAAAAGTGCTTCATGCAGGCCAGAAACCCTGAAAAGTTTCTAAACAAGAACCATTACAATTGCCTTTAATAACAATAACAATAACAATAACAATAACAATAACAACAACAACAACAACAACAACAACAATAATAATAATAATAATAATAATAATAATAATAATAATAATAATAATAATAATAATAATAATAATAATAATAATAATAATAATAATAATAATAATAATAATAATAATAATAAAAAATTTGGTAGTAATTTTAGCTGTACCTGAGATCTGGGCATTCTTAAGAATCTCTTCCAATATACATCAATGAAACCTAGGTAGCAAGAAAGACATTCAATAGAGTCACTTTCCCAGACACTGTGGAATGAGACAACAGTTTGACCCAAATAAATATTATTTATGTTCACGTATACAAGACTTACAGCCTTACCAAAATCTATTTGTTTTCTAATGTTTCATTGTGATTGTTACTACTGTTGTTGCCTAATAATTGGAAACAATCAAATTCATGCAAGTTCTTTTCATTTTTTTCCTTTCTCCTTCCTTTTGTCTTGTTTCTTTTCTCCCTCCTCTTCTTCTTTCTCCTCCTCCTCCTTCAGCACCATCATTGTCTTATTCATCTTCTTCCTGATGTGGAGACAGGAATGCAGACCTACTCATACTAAGAATACACTAGACCTCTTTCTGGGATCTTTGTGTATCTGTCAATGAAAAAGTGTGTGTGAAATTGCATGGAAAGTTGTCTATCCATTGTGCATTTTAAAACCAGCTGTCAACCTCCTGGACAGCTTATAGCAGAGAAGGAGAGCCCGTGATGCTATTCTGGGCTCTGAGCTGTCACTCAGGGAAACTGGGGAAAGACAGCAGGAATGGATTTAGATTATTGCAATCATATGATGCAGCCATTTCCCTGGGCTCCGTTGCTAATGTTGCTGATACTGGGGTGACATGCATTATCTTCAGAGATGCCAAAGTGTCTTGGGAGCTGCGCAAGAACGAAGGGAGTGATCCAGCCATGCCATGTGCCTCTTGACATGGGCATTTCAATTCCCTGTTGTAATAGCTAGAAGCAGGAAACTTTAATGCATGTCCAATACCTTGAGCCCTTGCACTGATAAATGCTGGCATGCCCACATCTAAGACAGAGGGGAAAAAATAATTCACATAAATCTTTTGATTATCTCAAACGATGACAAAACAGCAATTAGTTGCTCCGAAAGTAGGAAATTCTGCAAGGGTGGTTGACGTGGTTGGTTGGTCCTGAACCTTTTATTGATCATACCTGGGCCAGGGAAGAGCCCAACTAGGGAAGAAGAGGGAGGATTCTGAGATTCTCCTTGGAGAAGAAGGAGGGAAGCTCATCTGAGAAGGAATATTTAAGTCCCCATATGATTTCTTATATCCTGGTGAAAGCAAAAAAAGCAGCTCTCCGACCCTTACCTCCATAATGTACACAAAAGGTTCCTCCAATCCATGCAACTGTTTGTGGCAATATGTGTCAGTGATATTGGCCACCATCCATATGATATTCCTCTTCTTTCAGTTAAAACAGTGACATTTCTGATCATTTTCTCTCTCTTTTTTTCCCTGCCTCTCCTGGAGCATGGTTTATTTTTCTATCTCAGAGAGAGGTTCAATGAGTGATACACATCAACGTTCTTTGATTAATGATCACATGACAGTCGCATGTTGATAAATTATTGTTAGTGTGTCCTTGTATTATTGTATTATCAGCTGCCGAGCCAATGGATGCCAAATGTAGGCTGCTGCATCCTGGAATGTGGTGCCCCTCCTTTTCGTTGGCTCCTGGGGCCCTATCACAGCTGCAGGACTCTGACCAAATATCCTTTCCCCAATCCAGCTCAGGGCTCCATCCCATGAATAGCAAAACATTTGACACCAACACAGGCATCCAAATGCTGCAAATCAATGGACAGTACATCGATTTGACATCAGTGGTGAATGAAACAACCCTCTGGCGAAAGCCTAAAATACCTCACTTTCTTTCCAAAAAACCCTATTCATTGTCCAAAAAAAAATAAAAATCTAAGCTTACTTGCATATCATATAACACTCTTTTTTATATATCAATTCAAATCACAATAAATGAGAATCAACTGCAGTTCTTTTTCCAAGAATAACTGTGTTCTCAGTTTGTTCCAGGGGACAGAGATTAGTGCTACAGTGCCCATGAACTAAACTTCCTGCTCGAATTTTTTGTTGTTATTGAAAGTTTTCAATCGCTTTTTTATTTTCTCTCTCTCTCTCTCCTCTCTCTCTCTCTGACACACACAAGCTCAAGATATTTCTGACATGTTCATTAAAGGAATGAACAACAGAACAGAAATATTTTTCTGGATGTGTGTCAGATCAGATGGCTTGTGCTTAACCCTCCCTAAAGGTCTTATTGAATTTTATAGTCCTCTTGGGAAACATCAGAAGCCAATGTACTAGAGGAGATCTGATTTCTTGTTTTACTTTACTGGGTAAAGATAAAGGTTCCCCTTGACATTTAGTCCAGTTGTGTCCAATACTAAGGCTCATCCCTGTCTCCAAGCCGTAGAGCCAGCATTTGTCCATACACAGTTTCCATGGACACGTGGCCAGCGCGACTAGATACAGAACACCATGACCTTCCCACCGTGGTGGTACCTATTTATCGACTTGCATTTTTACATGCTTTCAAATGGCTAGTTTGGCAGGATCTGGGACAAGCGACGGGAGCTCTCTCCGTCCCGTGGATTCGATCTTACAACTGCTGGTCTTCTGACCCTGCAGCACAGAGGCTTCTGCAGTTTAACCTGCAGTGTCACCACGTCCCTTTTCCTTACTATGGTAAACTATTTCTTCCTCATAATTTTAAACAAATTTCCATTCTCAGAGCTGATTTTTCTACACCCTCCCGCATTTCTCCAACATTTCACATAGACAAAATTCCCAATCCTGACATGTGGATCTGTAAAGTAAACTTTGGATGCAAATTGCTGTCATCCGTGTGCCCCTTCTTGACCAACTGGAACTAGTTGAAACTCATGGTGCTGAAACTTCTAGTCTGTCTGGAACACCAGATATTTTTTTTGCCAAACACCTCAGTACAAAACAAGTGTCCTTTAGGGCGGAAATAAACCAGGCAAGCATGGAAGAACTGTAATTGTAATTGTTTAACCAAAAAAAACCTGCAAACAATCTAGGGAATGGTTGTTGTGGGTTTTTTCGGCTCTTTGGCCGTGTTCTGAAGGTTGTTCTTCCTAACGTTTCACCAGTCTCTGTGGCCAGCATCTTCAGGTTGCTGTCCTCTGAAGATGCCGGCCACAGAGACTGGCGAAACATTAGGAAGAACAACCTTCAGAACACGGCCAAAGAGCCTGAAAAACCCAGAATAACCATTAGATCCCGGCCGTGAAAGCCTTCGCGAATAAATCTAGGGAATGCTTCAAAAACCTAAGTCGCCATTTAAAAATGTAATCACTTTCCTAATTTTACTGAACTTGCACCGTGTTTACAAATTGGGTAATTTAAATAAATTCCTCAGATTCTGAAATTCTACGCAAGAATTATGGGCAGTTTGTGGAAAAACATGGGTTGTATCAGTGCAAGAATAACATCAAGAGCTCCTGAACATTTACCATACTTATTAATGAAGGATAGAATTCAGCAATTCCTCATCTTGTTTGGATGAGATTAAAGTCTTCTTGGCTTTTAAGTTCTTCCTGGGACACCTTTCTTTTGCTTCCACCACCTTTCCAAGTTAGTTTGGTAAGAACATGAGAGAGGGCCTTCTCAGTGGCTGCTCCCAAGCTTTGGAAATGCACTGCCCAGAGAAGCCAGGTTGAACCCCTCCTTCTTGTCTTTCTATCTTCAGGCAAAGATCTTCCTCTTCAGGTAGGCTTTTAAGGAGTAAATTGTCTCAGGGATACTGATTTTTAACTTGTAAATGTTTTCAAATTCGATTTAAACTTGATTTTTTTGAAAATCTTGATATATGTTTAATTGTCTTGTAAAATAGGATATTAATATAGTATTTTTAAACTTGTTCTTTTTTGTGTGAACCACCTTGAGTCTCCTAAATAAAAATAAATTTACCCCTAGTGCAGGGAGGAAGACGCCATACGATCTGGCCATCTTAGATTTGGGCTAAGTGTATATGGAGAAAAAGGTCTTTGAGGACTTCATGAGGAAGAATCCCAGGTGTTTTGATCCACAACATTGCCTAAAACTCTTTCCCTCTGAAGCACGTATAAAAACAGGTGCCTATATTCCCTCTATGCATTCGGTAAAGCAGTCTGCAGTGCCGAAATGCTTAAGACAAATAAAATGTTTCCTCCATCTGCCATTGATTTGTTACTTATTACTGATAATATTGATTACTCCCACATTACATTAAAAAATAACCTGCCCATCCATAATAGAAAAAGATATATTAATTTAGGGCTTCATAAGAAAATGAACTTCACCCATCCTTACTGCCTTTCTGTGCATGAACTTTACTACAATGAAGGTCTGAATAGGATTTGTGTGTGTTTATGACTCGGATTTAATGTTGTGTAACATCCACTTCTTGTTGTGTGCTTCTAATGTGCCCTCTTTCGCCATCCAGAGCAACCTCGGCCATCCTTGCTTCATGCTGATTTTCACGCATAAACTGTAGGAGATGGTGGAACCGGGTTGAGTTGACAGATTTGGCTTCTAGCTACCAGGGTGAAAAGCAAAACTGAACAACAACAAAAAGTCCAATTGCTGGAGTGCATTCAGTGGCATTTAGCATAACTTGGACTGCTGCTCACAAAAGTGATAGCCCTATAAGCCTTCACCTGCACTGTGCATGGATGAGTCACTTTTATCCCTCATGAACTAATTCCTTCGAGGGATGTTCTCAGTGACAAGGAGCATCAACTCGCTGGTTTGGTTTATTATAGATATGAAATTTGTAGACTGGAGGAGCCAGGACTGTTTTCGGGTAGAATGGACTTTTGCTGAAGAGAGGTAGTAAATATACCGAGCCATTACCATTCCATAATTTACATGGGAGAATTTTTATTGGCCCATCCATTAGCAATCCACAGTAGATCAATTTCCAAGAACAACCTCTGGCAAAATAGATGAGGAAAGCATAAAAGATGGCTTCCCCGTTAGTGCCCATGCTACAATCTGCCAGAGTGGCCAATAACAACAGCAGGACGAAAGTCCATACATTACGTGCCTTGGTATAGCAAATAATTAACTCCTGCCAACCCAGCAGTTCGAAAGCATGTAAAAATGCGAGTAGATAAATAGGGACCACCACGGTGGGAAGGCCACAGTGTTCTAGTTGTGCTGGACACGTGACCACAGATACTGTCTATGGACAAATGCTGGATCTACGTTGGTTGTTGTGGGTTTTTCGGGCTCTTTGGCCATGTTCTGAAGGTTGTTCTTCCTGACGTTTCACCAGTCTCTGTGGCCAGCATCTTCAGAGGACTGGAGTAGGAACTCTGTCCATTTTCTGTTGCTGTTTGTTGGATTGTTGAGTATTTATAGCTGTGGGAACAGCTTTTGTCCTTTTCAGGAGATAGGATGGTCAGCATGTTTTTGTTGTGGATGTATTGTTGTGATAAGTGGGAAAGATTATCTGTCATTGTGGTTGATGGATGTCTTTATCTGGTCTTTTTTGTGCAATGATCCCTGGTCCTTGTGGCTGGGTAGAGTTCGTTGACCTATTACAGGCAGTATTTTCCAGTGCTGGAAGCCAGGCCTTGTTCAGTTTCAGACTTTCCTCTTTTTTGTTGAAGCTATGCTGATGTTTATGGATTTCAACAGCTTCCCTGTGCAGTCTAACATAATGATTGCTGGTGTTGTCCAGTACTTCAGTATTTTGAAATAGAATTTCATGTCTAGTGTGTTTTAGGGCATGTTCAGCGACTGCTGATTTTTCCGGTTGTTTTAGTCTGCAGTGTCTCTCATGTTCTTTGATTCTGGTGTGAATGCTATTGGCTCTGTGACTTGGAGATGGGGATGAGCACCGCCCCCTAGAGTCAGACACGACTGGACTAAATGCCAAGGGGAACCTTTACCTTTACTTATAGCAATTAATAGTAAGTATTGCTGCTGTGCCAATAACGTGGAACTGACTTACAGCAGTCCTAATAGGGATTTCAAAGTAAGTGACATATTTAAGGATTGGTTTTACCAATTCAATCATCCCTTCCTCACTGTGATCTCCCATGGATGAGTGGGAATTTTAATCCAGATCTTTTGAGTGCTAGTCTGTCAATTTATCCACCATACCACAATGGGGTGCCCTGATAGTAATTATTAGGGATGTGCAAATACCACCCAATCCAATTTACTTTCTGTCTAGATCAGGGCCAATCTGCCTCTTGATGGTTTAGAGGTAGTTTGTTTGGCTTTTGTCCAGCTGTTAAGATGTATTTGTACATGTCTGGATCAGAGATGAAAATAGCTCAGTGGTTTAGATATCTGGCTGCTGAGTCAGAGGCTGGGAGTTCACTTCCCCATTGTGTCTCCTTGACAGGGGCTGGACCCAATGATCCATAGGGTCCCAGCTCTGCAGTTCTAAGAACTGTTTATGGGGAACACAAAGAGCTATGACATGGAATGGAGAAAGCTATGTGCTACCATCAATTTCAGGACTTTCAATGTATCATCAAAACTCCTTCCTTCCTTCCTTCCTTCCTTCCTTCCTTCCTTCCTTCCTTCCTTCCTTCCTTCCTTCCTTCCTTCCTTCCTTCCTTCCTTCCTTCCTTCCTTCCTTCCTTCCTTCCTTCCTTCCTTCCCACTCTCCCTCCCTCCTTCCACACCATGCCAGGAAGCATGCAGTTAGAAGCTGGAAGGCTATATGGCAGGGATTTCATAGCATTCTGACTCCCATCCACCCCAGCCATCGTGATGGGAACATGTGAAGCACCACAGATTCCTCACTTCTTTCACAAACTATCAGGATGTCTAGGTTTTTCAGTCTCAGAATGCATCCAGAAACCCCCAGGCAGAATTCTGGGACTGAGAGAGAAAAAGCAAAAGACAAAAAAAAAAAAAAAAAGAAGTCTCCCTATCAGCATTTACTACTTTAGGGTACGTACTTTGGGTAGAACACAATGCCTCTTCAGCCCCATTGCACCCTGGGATTTGCTTCAATGCTCCATGAAAAGAATAGCTCACTACGCATTAAACTCTAGAGCAGTGGTCCCCAATGTTGGGCCTCCAGATGTTCTTGGACATCAGCACCCAGAAATCCTGGTCAGCAGAGGTGGTGGTGAAGGCTTTCAGGAGCTGTAGTCCAAGAACATCTAGAGGACCAACGTTGGGGACCACTGCTCTAGAGGGAGTTCCTTTCACTGAAGAAGTGTATTCCTTTCTTCTTCCCAACCAAAGCACATGTAGTGAAGCAGAAAACAGCGGTAGGAAGATTTCTGTTTCACCTTTTGTTGTTGCTCTCCCAGATCCAAAATTATGCCTGGAGGGTTCTGGGTGAATTCTGGGACTGAAAGCCTTCAAAGTCAGAAAGTCCTATCCCTGTTAAGCATCCTGTTGACTCTGGATTCCATTGCAATAATTTCCAGGAACCCAATGATCTGTCCATGGTCCTGAATGCTTTGTACAGTGTGCTTTGCTTGATGATCTCATGTTGCACTCTTCTCCTTCTCAGTTCTTCTTCTTGCCCTCACTCTTAGCTGTTGGTCGGTCATCCTCGTTTATGGACTCTATCTGTGTTCTTCTGTTTCAGAACATGACACCCCCCCTCCATGTGTGTCCTTTCCTGTTACACCTGTCTGATGTTTCTAATCAGTGCAGCTATTCTTTTCTTGGTTCTAATTCCCATTTCCTGCTCTTTCCACTGTCTAGTGAGTACCTACCCCCTGCAAGGTTTTCCAAAACACTGTCCTTAATACTAAGTTATTTTACTCCTATTTGTCTGACAGAGCTAGTCCTAGGTGAGACGTTCCAGATTGTTTCTGGTGCTTGTCTGGATACTAAAGCTGACTGGACACCAGGTTGAACCTCACTTCAGCTCCAACAAAGTGGAAACACTTTTCGCTAATCCAGGATGGCAACATATGTAGCCTTCCATAGGTTGATGGGAGCTAGTTCCCAAATCCAAAAGTCACATAGACCTCAACCCAAAAGTCAAAACATCATAAGAACATAAGCAGAGCCCTGCTGGATCAGGCCAGGGGCCCATCTAGTCCATCTTCCTGTATCTCACAGTGTCCCCACCAGATGCCTCTGGGAGCACCTGAGACCACTACAGACTTGTCTCCCGATGACCCTCCCCTCAATCTGGCATTTAACATAAGAAGAGCCCTGCTGGGTCAGGCCAAGGGTCTCTCTAGTGTCCAGCTTCCTATATCTCACCGTGGCCCCACCAGATGTCTCTGGGAGCACACAAGACCACTAGTGACCTGTCTCCTGATACCCTTCCCCTGCATCTGGCATTTGGAGGTACCTTCCTTTTAAGCCTGGAGATTTTACATCCCCATCATGACTTGTAACCTGCGATGGACTTTTCCTCCAGGAATCTGTCCAATCCCCTTTTAAAGGCATGCATCTAGGCCAGATGCCATCCCCACATCCTGTGGCAAGGAATTCCACAGGATGTGATCAGATTTAGGAGACTGCACCGGATGGCCATGGCCTTGAAAGAAGGTGAGCTTTTCCCTTTTCCTGTTTGAGGATTAGTGCCACCAGGGACAAGGTGTAGCCTTCCTACAAGTGACTAAGAGGCTGTACTATAGATGGAGAAGACTATGCCTGTGGGTCCAATGACATGCCTGTGGGTCCAATGACTATTTTGTACATAATTGTGCAATAAAGGTTTTGTTGGTTGTATATGCTGCTGGACCTTCCTTACAATGATCAGCACACCTAGTGGTCCATTTATCTATAGACAAACTGAAATTCCTCATACACACCATCGACCACCAGAGGCTGTTCCCTCACATTGTCTGATGATAGGGCCAGCCCTGTTAATAGAGGTACTTTTTATTCTGTCTCCCCGCCACCCACCACTACTTCAGGGTTCATTAGGAGCTGTTTTGTCCATCCTGTTAACTCTGTATTTGTAAGGGTGTGGAGAGAGTACTGTCCACTAGGAACACGGAGGATTGCCAGTTATGAACACTGCCGAGGCTGTTTGATTCCCTGTCTGAGGTCTTTGCAAGCTGTTTTTCAGCTTCAGCAAGGACAGATGAATAAAGCTATGGGAAAATATGTTTGCTCCAAGGTTTCAGTGAGAAAATGCTGTCTGTTCATACAAGCTATATTTTGTGACAGACACTCTCCATATTATAACTTTTAAAAAGTGCTCTGGCCCTTCTCTTCTTCAAACAGAAAATAAATATTTGACATATTGTGTTTACTTATTCATGGCATTGTTTATTTCTTTATCCCACTGTTTCTCAATAGGAACCAAGAGAGGTGTTTACGAGCTTTCCCCTTTTTATCCTTGCTGCAATTTTTCTGAAACAGATTGTGTTCAGAAATAGTTATGGGCCACTGAAGTAATTTTTTTCCTGACTTTTTGATATTTTAATCAAAGATTCCTTCTCCTTTTCTGGAATAGCTGTGAGGTAAGTTTCACTCTTCTGCTGAATATAAAGCCCTTCCCATTTTGGGACCACATTACCTGTTGGAGCATCTTTCCCCAACATCATATTCTCAACCCACCAGATCCTCTCAGGCCAAGGTCCTCCATGTAGCCACCCCGAGGGAGGCCGAAAGTCATCTACTAGAGGTAGGGCCTACTTGGTGGTGGCATCTAAGTTATGGAATCAACTCCCAGAGGAGCTACGCCTGGTCCCTTCCCTGTATCAATTTAGGATGCAGTTAAAAACACTACTATTCAGGGAGGCCTTTCATGTCGACCCCAGTCAGATGCCTCGCCTCCAGTTTGGCCTCTCTTTGAAAATTGTTCAAGTTTTTAGACCATGTTTTTCTTTTTTACGTTATATTTACTTTTCTGTAGTTTATTTGAATTGTTTGTAAACCATCCAGAATAGTGCTCTGGCACTAATGGGGTGATATATAAATCAAAGTAATAAATAAATGAAATATCAATTAATAATAATCCAGTGCCTTCAAGCCAGTTCCAACTTATGGTGACCCTTTTCATGGGTTTCCAGGAAGATAATTCTCAGAAGTGGTTTACCCTTTCCTTCCTCTAGGGGGCGCCCTGGGACTGTTCAGCTGGTCCAAGGCCACCCAGGCTGGCTGGACTCACACCAAACACAGCAGAGAATCAAATTTCTGATCTCTGGCTCTGTATCCAGATATCCAGCTCACTGCACTATACAGACAGCTCAAATTTTCAGAGAGAAGTAAGTTTCACTCTTCTGCTAAATATAAAGCCCTTCACGTTTTGGGACCACATTAGCTGTCGCAGCATCGTTCTCCAATGTTATCTGCTTAGCACACCAGATCCTTTCAAGCCAGGCTCCTCCATGAAGCCATCCTAAGAAATTCCTGAAGGTCATCTACTAGGGGTTGGACCTTCTTGGCGACAACATGTTTTCCGTGGCCAATCCCAGGCTTTCGAATGCACTGCCCTGAGAAGCCAGATTGGCCTCTTCTGTCACCAGCAAAGACCTCCATGCAGGCTTTAAAACAATTTGGAGGCTCAGGGAATGCTCTATTCTTGAAATGTAGATATGTTACAATATTTTTAAAATTGTTTTTCATATTAACCAACTTTTTAAAAAGACATAGCTTTGTAATACTATTTTCAACTTAGTTTATGGTTTTAACTGTTGTTCATCATTGGTTCCTTCTGCAGAAAATGGTGGCAAATAAATAATAAAGATAAATTAATAAGTACAATAAGCAAATGGTCACAGTTAAAAGATCTTCTCCAAAACAATGGAAAGGCATCTTTAATGCCAAAGAGCTCACTCACCTTATTTTAAGTCTGCTGTCATTTCAGTACTCTCTATTTTTTTCTTATTCTCTATTGTGGTTTATGGTGCTGGCCAATGACTAACGGCAATCAAATACAAGTATATCCTCCCAGTTGACCGAACCCTATCTTCTTTGAACCAGACATATTGTTAAATAGACTACACATATAACCTGTCTCACTTCCTCCCCATGTATCACCTCTTTGCTTTCTCCAAAGCAAAAAGGAGAGCACACAGGAGAGGCCTTATGAGCGTGGGTTGTAAACCAGGGGTGGGAAAGGTTGGGCCCTTCTGATATTTTGACCTGCAACCCCTATCAGACCTACCCTATCATGGGATTGTTGGAATAATGTGTTTTCATATGACCTCTGTCCAGGATGGCCCACTCAACAGTACCCCTGAGATCTTGAGGCTGAAATCTGAGATCAAGGGGTGTATCTCTTTGATTGCATAAGGTAAAACAAAAGTAGGACATATAACGGTGTGTGTCAGGGTGGCGAGCGAAATTCCCTAACATTTGTGTTATTAATGCCAAGGTTTGTCCATCAAGATGCTTCATGAGTCATGATACAGGTGCTCCACACCATACCTTGCTCAAAAAGGCAGAATGTGTGTATTGTTGGTGTACCAAAAAATTCAGGAGTAAGGTGACGGGGCTAGGCAGAAATGCAGTAGCTACACTCACTTACACCCATTATCCCATAGATGAAGAAAGATTCATTTCTTCTACACAGTCTACCAGATATAGTCCCCTTTCCTTGCCACTTTACAGTACATTGGTAATTTTTGCCCTAAAAGTCAGTTTTAGGGAATGGATTGACCACTGCTTCTGCCTCCAACAGTATGAATACATTGTCCATACTGTCTCTAGGAATTACCGAACTGACACCATAGCTGAGCAAGGATTTCAACTCTAGCCTTCCTCATCAAATTCTAGGACTCAGCCCATTGCAGATTCTATAAAGGGAGGGGGGGGGTTATATATATATATATATATACAATGTGTGGAACAACCAGAATTGATAAAGTTTTAAACTTGAGATTCTGGTAATTTGGGGCTTGACATCTATTTTTTTTATGTGTGTAAACCACCTTGAGGTCAACCTACCAGTTTGAAGGCAAGGTGGAAAGGAAGAGGAGAAAAGCAAGGCAACTTATAGTCCTTCTTCTATAAGCTTAGTTACCAACTCTGAATGGGACTTTGATAAAGTCAGTCTCTACTGGTCCATCACAAAGCAGCCTTAAATCAATCTTAAATCATCAATGGTCCCTTGACTCTTCTTTTACAGTAGGTTTATACCTACCATAACTGGGAATAATACAATAAAATCTTAGACACATAATTATATCACCGGTACTTGGATTTTCCCTGGGGCAGGTTTTTTCTTTCTTTCTAGGGAAAAACCAGTATGCATTTGTGAACAGAAATTAGATAGTCAACCTCCTGGAGTCAAGGTATCAAACTGGGCACCCCAGAATCCTCCAGAGATTGAACCATCACCAGATTCAGTGGCAACATCCATGGCTCTTTAAGGAGCAGGAGGATTCCAGAAGAACCTCCTTCATCATACTGCCCTGCAAGACTACATGGCAGACTGGCATATCTCAAAGGCTGTGTGAGGCCGAAGTTGGGAGAAACTCAGCTGTGTATCCTGCTTGGAGCTCACAAGAGGAGAAACACTACAGTTCTATTACAGTTGATGATATTGGCTGTTTGTTGTTTAGTTGTTTAGTCATGTCTGATTCTTGGTGGCCCCATGGACCAGAGCATGCCAGGCCCTCCTGTCTTCCACTGCCTCCCAGAGCTGGGTCAAATTCATGTTGGTAGCTTTGGTGACACTGTCCAGCCATCTCATCCTCTGTCGTCCCCTTCTCCTCTTGCCTTCACACTTTCCCAGCATCAGGGGCTTTTCCAAGAAGTCTTCTCTTCTCATGAGATGTCCAAAGTACTGGAGCCTCAGCTTCAGGATCTGTCCTTCTAGTGAGCACTCAGGGTTGATTTCCTTCAGAATGGATATGTTTGTTCTTCTCCTTGCAGTCCAGGGGACTCTCAAGAGTCTCCTCCAGCACCACAATTGAAAAGCATCAATTCTTCAGCGGTCAGCCTTCTTTATGGTCCAGCTCTCACTTCCATACATCACTATTGGCTGTTACTCCCCATTAATTCTGCAGTTGCAAAAGGATGTTGTTGTTGTTTAGTTGTTTAGTCGTGTCCGACTCTTCGTGACGCCATGGACCAGAGCACGCCAGGCCCTCCTATCTTCCACTGCCTCCCGGAGTTCTGTCAATTTCATGTTGGTTGCTTCACAGATACTGTCCAGCCATCTCATCCTCGGTCATCCCCTTCTCCTCTTGCCGTCACACTTTCCTAACATCAAGGTATTTTCCAAGGAATCTTCTCTTCTCATCAGATGGCCAAAGTACTGGAGCCTCAGCTTCAGGATCTGTCCTTCCAGTGATCACTCAGGGTTGATTTCCTTCAGAATGGATAGGTTTGTTCTCCTTGCAGTCCAGGGGACTCTCAAGAGCCTCCTCCAGCACAACAATTCAAAGGCATCAATTCTTTGGCGGTCAGCTTTCTTTATGGTCCAGCTCTCACATCCATACATCATGACAGGAAAAACCATAGCTTTGACTATTCAGACTTTTGTTGGCAAGGTGATGTCTCTGCTTTTTAAGATGCTGTCAAGGATGTGGATGGATGCTGCAGAAGGATGTGGATGGATGCAAAACAGCCGTACAATACCTAAAAGTGTCTAATGGGTTGTGTTTGGACCACTCTGGGAGGAAGTATTTAAGTGAACTGGGGATCTCAGGCTTTAACATTTAGATTCTAAATAGGCTTTAAAGATTAGAATATAAGTTGTGTATACCTTGGTTATCATCAGTCCAAATGGAGACTGAAGCCAAGAAACCATGAGAAGACAAAGACCTGGAAGGGCAGCAATTAAGGAACTAGAGAAGATCATCAAGTGTAAGGATGTGTCATTGGGTACCAAGACCAAGATCATCCACACTCTTCTATTTCCAGTCATCTTGTATGGGCATAAAAGCTGGACAGTAAAGAAAGCTGACATGGAAAAAAAACAGATTGGTTTGAAATGTGGTGCTGGAGAACTTTGTGGATACCCTGGACTGCCAAAAAGATGAACAAGTGGATCCTAGATCAAATCAAACCTGCATTATCTCTGGAGACAAATATATTGAAACTGAAGCGACATCATGAGAAGATCGGATTCTCTGGAAAAGACAATAATGCTAGTAAAGGTGGAAGGCAGCAGGAAAAGAGGAAGACCAAATATGAGATAGACCAGCTCCCTAAAGGAAGCCATAGGCTTGAGGAGCTGAGCGGAGCTGTTAAGGACAGGACATTTTGGATGTCAGCCATCCATAGGGTCACCATTAAGTCTGGACTGACTTGATGGTACATAACAATAACAGCAGCAGCAGCAGCAACAACCGTATTATTCCATAAGGCTTACTGATTGATCTTGAGTGAGTCACTATCACTCAGCCTAAAATACCTCACAAAATGGGGATACCATGGGAGTCTTTCACCCAGTCCTGTGCTGCATGGACTGATAGTCAACTGGTATCCCTATTGTAAGAGGAAATCTCAGGAAATATAGTCAATGCCAAGCACCTCTGTGTACATTTGTGCACACACATGTGTACTTATGCACACTTTTTTTCCCTCTGTCACATTCACTTCTCAGTGATTAAAGGTGATTTCCCACCCACCCCTCACCAACCATCCACTCTGTTTTCTAAGTGGCATTAGGTCTCCAACTAGCTAAATGCTTAAGATGATCGTTCAGCATCCTACAAATCCCCAATGCAATCAGCAGTAACTGTGGCAACGAGGAAAGCTCTCTGGAAATTGTTCCAAGGTCGCCACTTGACTATGTTGTGGGAGCTTGACTTTCCAAGTTGAGGGAAAGAAAACAGCCCTTGATATTCTAACAGGAGAGGGGCCATTTACCTCACAATACCCCTGCCTTTGTGTATTTCTGCCTGAACCCAGGTCAGCAAGGATGAGGGGTTTTTTTAAGGGGAAAAAAACCTGATATGAGAAACCACAATATGGATAGAAAATGCCAGTCTATTATGTGCTTAACACAAATTTAGGTTACTTGAGAGCTATCGTTAGATATGAGAAGTGGGGTATACACTGATTGAATAAACAAGTAAAGATATTATTTCTGAATAAAGGAGACATTTTAAGTGTCATTTTTCTCCAGGAGACAGAGAAAAATGTGAGGATTTCCCTACACTGAGGTGTAGCTTATGTAACCTTTGCAGTTACAAAAGGACACAGAAATTGCCCGGGGGGTAGGGGAAAAGAATAAGCAAAGTGTGCTGTTTATATACTGCTCCATAGTGCTTAATGTACTCTCTGGATGATTTATAATTTAATTATGCAGCCTACGCATTCACACACCCCCGGCGCCCTGTTCCCAGCAAGCTGGTTTCTCAGTTTACCAGCCTCAGAAGGATGGAAGGCTGAGCAAACCTTGAGCAAGCTACATGGGATCGAACTTGTGTCATGAGTAGAGTTTTGACTGCAGTACTGCAGTTTCTCCTGTATGGAGGATTAGTGCAGGGAAATTACCCCATAGGGAGACCACAGCTACAATACAAGGAGACCTGTAAGCGGGATCTGAAGGCCTTAGGAATGGACCTCAACAATGAGAAACCTTGACCTTTTAGCATTCAGCCTGGAGGCAAGTGGTGCAGCATGGCCTCTCCCAATTTGAAGAGACCCTTGTCCAGCAGGCCTAGGCAAATAGGCAGTCCCAAAACCAGCAAAACCAGGGAGCTGGAGAGGGGACAGATGGTGTTTGTCACTCTTGAATTAGCCTTCTCAGCCACACTGGACGCTGTTCCAAGTCCTCCATTCAGAGCATGTTACCATAGTCTCTCGAGACTGAGGGATGCCTAATCTAAACATTTAACACTGCAGTTTAACCACTAGGCTCCATAAAAAGGGTGTAAGCTCCCAGAATCCTTCACCACTAGCTGTGCTGGTCTGGGAGTTGTAGTCCAAGAACGTCTGGGGACCCAAGGTTGGGAGCCATTATTCTAGCTCAACTCTTCAGCTGATGCAGAATTTAAGCAGATTGTTTCTGTTATACTAATAAGAAAACAAAGTTCCATGTCATGAAAGGTCTGCTTTCTGTTTGTTTAATGTGATTTCCCCTTATCTTTTCCCCCCTCCATTTTTTCCCAGAGCATCAATCTGATACAGAGAGAAGAGCATGCGATTTAGGTACATGCTTAGTGGCCTTCTTTTTTTCTCCCCTTTTTCTTTTCAGCTCCCGATGCTTTCATGGCCATATGTTCTTTGACATTCATTTTAATTAGTGACAGATGGATGAAGAAATTTTAGATCTTAGGCTGGATCTCCTGTTGTTGCAGTATTTTTGAAATGATACATCCCATAAAGTCTACTGTTCTTAAAATTACCTTGATGTCTCTTTCACTTCATAGCTGTCAGAAATCGTTGTGATGTTGTAGCCTTAAATGTCCCCGGCTAATTCTGAATGCAGTCTATTTCTGAAGCTGCTCAGAAGTTAGAGGTAGACGTTGTCTCCTACCTGTTAAAATATACAAGAGGGAGGCTCTGAACCCCATGAGAAAAGCCACTCATCTCACCCAAATACATGAAGCTTCCCTTGAAACTCCTCAGAGAGTCTGCTGAGAAACAATCACCTGCATGTATTCTCGAAGGCTTTCACAGCTGGGATCTGATGGTTGTTGTGGGTCTTTTGGGTTCTTTGGCCATGTTCTGAAGGTTGTTGTTCCTGACATTTCGCCAGTCTCTGTGGCCGGCATCTTCAGAGGACTGGAGTAGGAACTCAGTCCATGCTCTGTTCATGACATGGACATGTCATGTCATCCATGACAGAGCATGGACAGAGTTCCTACTCCAGTCCTCTGAAGATGCCGGCCACAGAGACTGGCGAAACATCA